>NW_025746384.1:0-120497 GCF_021184085.1 Oncorhynchus gorbuscha
AACTCAGGTGAAAGCTCTGTTCCTCAATGATGTAGTTTTTGTGTATTTATTATAGATCCTCATTAGGTTCCAGCAAAAAGAAAGAAACTGCGTTTGCAGTGAGCTAAGGAATGAAAACACTGGAGAATTTGAAAAATATTGCCTGGTCTGATGAACCCTGGTTCCTGGTGTGTCATGCTGATGGGAGGACTGGGGTATGGAGGAAACCAGTACATGCATCCCTGCTGTGTGTCAACATTGCAGGCTGGTGGTGATGGTGTGGAGTGTGTTCTCATGCCACACACTGGGCCCCTTGATAAAAGTGGAGCAATGTTTGAATACCACAGGATATCTAAACATCATTGCCAATCAGGTGCATCCCTTAGATTTTTTTTCAGCAGGATTATGCCCCATGGCACAACGCTTGTCCAGGAATGGTTCCAAGAACATGACAGTGAATTCAGTTTACTGCAGTGGCCTGACGAGTCACCAGATCTCAATCCAATTGTTCATCTGTGGGAGGAGATGGGAAGGAGCTATTCGGAGTAGAGATCCACTCCCAGCCACATTGACACAATTGTGGGAAGCATTGGAGTCAACATGGGCCAGCATCCCTGTGGAATGCTCTCAACACCTTGGGAGTCCATGCCCTGATGAACTGAGGCTGTTCTGAGGACAAAAGAAGGTGCAACTTGACATTGGGAAGGTGTTCCTAATGTTTTGTACACTCAGTGTATATCAGATAAAGATGTTGTGGTGATCAGTTTTCAGCATTAGTTTGGGTGTATTATTTTATATTACTAAATACCGTTTGTTTAATGATAAACAGGCTATGAATCAACTACTTGTGTTTATTAAGTTGTATTTTAATAGTAGATTAATTATTTTAGTCATTGATGATGAATTTATTTGAATAACTGTATTGAAGTGAATTGATCTGGTGGCAGGTAGCCTAGCGGTTAAGAGTGTTGGGTCAGTAACTGAAAGGTTGCTGGTTTGAATCCCGAGCCACCTGGGTGAAAAATCTGGCATTGTGCCCTTGCAATTAACCATATTTTGTCCCTTAGGTTGCTCTGGATAAGAGCATCTGCTAAATTACAAAAATCGAATGAAAAATTGTTTGTACATGAATTTATGCTGTGCAACCTCTTCTTTTCTGTGTATAATTAAATGAAATAAACTGTTTGAAGTGAAATACTGTGTATACATAACATTACCGTTTACCCTGGTCAGAGGGACAGGGCCATACTGCTGCCCTACCAAACAAAAAAGGCAGTGTTAGGGTTCGTTCCTGTTACCTGTCAATCATTGGTGAAATTAGCATTATGACAATATCTTTAATTAAATAATTCAAAAACCTTTATTAATGCAATTGTAGACAGAAGTTGACAATCAGGAACATAGCACGCATGTTTCCCAGTAAGTTCTGCATCAAAGAAAATGTCCCGTGTTATTTTATCGAACCCGAAGTGATGTCACTGCCTATGTCGTTATCTTTTACTCATGATACCAAAACAATGCCTACACAGCTATATAAACAAGGCTCTTAGTGTGTTATCTAAAAGCTTAGCAGTAAAATGTCCAAGTTGATTAATAGTGGAATGTCTGACCGGTCTTATCTCCTACACTCCCCTGCAGAGTTCTGTCTCAGTCACAGATTTCTCAGAGGGGCCTCTTTATAAGGGGGAGAGAACTAGAAAACCACTGTGGAATAATATTCAAACCTCATAATGTGTATATATATTGTAAATCTGTAGTCTAGGAGTCTATAAATGTAAAGAGGGTGGGGTCTTATTACCCCTCCCCTTCTATGAATACAACATAAGCATAATCAATTATTCTAATACATCAATCATTTGCTACAGCCCCAATCATGACCCCTAGGTGAACTCCTGACAGCAGTAACTGCTAATTTGGTACAAAATGAGTTAGTAATTTTTTATACATTAAATACATGCTTAATCATGTGAACAAGTGTCTTGCCTCTATTGTGTTTCGGAGAAAATGGGGGTCATGTTAGCAGTAACTGCATAAAGTTCCCGTGAAACCAAGGTAAATAAAATACATTTTTCTCAGTAACTGCCTTTTTACTTGGTAGGGCGTCGTAGTAAAATAGATTATGGAGTTGCTGTAGTTAGTAGCCAATGCCAAGAGTGTGCAAAACTGTAATCAAGGCAAAGGGTGGTTACCTTGAAGAATCTGAAATATAACAAATATTTTGATATTTTTAACACTTTCTGGGTTACTACATGATTCCATATGTGTTATTTCATAGTGTTGGTGTCTTAACTATTATTCTACAATGTAGAAAATAGTACAAATAAAGTAAAACCTTTGATTGAGGAAGTGTGTCCAAACTTTTGACTGGTACTGTATGTGTACAAAACAATATAATTCAGCACACAATAACAAAATAAACATATTTGATAAAAGCAATCACATTCAAATACAACGCAAATGGTCCAGGTGGCCATTTGATGAATTGTTCAGCAAACTTGTGGCTTGGGGGTAGAAGCTGCCTTTTTGTGACTAAGGGGCAGTATTTTCATTTTTGGAAAAATAACGTTCCCGTAGTAAACGGGATATTTTGACAGGACAACATGCTAGAATATGCATATAATTGACAGCTTAGGATAGAAAACACTAAAGTTTCCAAAATTGTAAAAATATTGTCTGTGAGTACAACAGAATTGATATTGCAGCCTGTGAAAAATCCAATCCGGAAGTGACTCATATTTTGAAAGCTCTGCGTTCCAATGCGTCCCAATTGAGCAGTGAATGGGCTATGAACCAGATTACTTTTTCTCCGTATTCCCCAAGGTGCCTACAGCATTGTGACGTGATTTTACGCATTTATGTTGAAGAATACCCGGAAGCGGCTGCATTGCGCAACTGGTCACCTGATGGCTCCCAGAGTGATTCTTGCCTAAAATACAGAGGTAGCCATTATTCCAATCGGTCATACTGAAAAACTAATTGTCCAGGTGGATATATTATCCAATAGATATCTGAAAAACACATTGAGGATTGATTATAAACGACGTTTGCCATGTTTCTGTCGATATTATGGAGCTAATTTTGAATATTTTTTTGGTGTTTTCGTGACTGCAATTTCTGGCGAATTCTCAGCCAAACGTGAAGAACAAACGGATAATATTTTGGGAAAAAAGGAACATTGGATATCTAACTGGGAGTCATGTGAGTGAAAACATCCTAAGCTCATCAAAGGTAAACGATTTAATTTGATTGCTTTTCTGATTTCCGTGACCAATTTACCTGCTGCTAGCTGGACAAAATGCTATGCTAGGCTATCGATAAACTTTTTAGCAACATAACTTTTCATTCAGAAATGGCTGTGATTATGTTGCAGCTTCAGGACGATGGACAGCGTGATGTTCTGTGGTGGTCGCTGCAGCAGGGAAGAGAGAGAGACAACAGGTGATAGTCATTTTGTTTTGTCTGAGCACAATCGCATCAAACGCATGTTTAAAAATTTAAACCAATTGATTGGTTGGAAGAACAGATTAATCTTGGTGTCAGGGACAGCCCTAATGGACTGTACAAGGGAGGCTGGCCCCTGTGGACTCAAATGCTTCCAACAGTTGTGTCAAGTTGGCTGGATGTCCTTTGGGTGGTGGACCATTCTTGATACATAAGGGAAACTGTTCAGTGTGAAAAACCCAGCAGCATTGCAGTTCTTGACACAAACCGGTGGGCCTGACACCCATTACCACACCCCGTTCAAAGACACTTCAATCTTTTGTCTTGCTGATTCACCCTCTGAATGGCACACATACACAATCCATGTCTAAATGATCTCAATATTTAAAAATCCTTATTTAACCTGTCTATACCCCTTCATCTACAGCGATTTAACACGTGACATCAATAAGGGATCATAGCTTTCACCTGGTCAGTCTATGTCATGGAAGTAGCAGGTGTTCATAATATTTTGTATAATCACTGTTTATCACACTGACTTTTATTTCTGATGCTGTTCACACAGGTAACATTGAGACATTCTCTATATCCGGAGAGCAGCAGCAGGAAGATCACAGACCTAAGAGGTCTCACCACTTCCCACATTGTAAAGAGATTTTCCCAAGTCTTTCAAAGCTAAAAATACACACACGAGAGAAGCCTTACTCTTGCTCTGACTGTGGTAAATACTTCCCAACATCATCTGCGCTAAATGTTCATCAGACCCTCCCTGAATGCTTGAGGAAAAACAAGTGACTCTCCCCTCTTTCCATAATAATAATGAAATATAAAGTGGACAGCAGAGAACATGCCTATTGTTTACCCTCACTCCTAGAACAGACCAGAGCCTTAGATACGCAGTTTTACAAACAGTTCTTCTTTTTGTAAGCGTCACATGTCAAAGGTTGTGGATTCCCAGAACACCGAATATATTTTTTTATTTCAGAACAGTGCATGATAATGAATGAGGCATACTGCAGCACCCAAGACCTTTTGATTTCTATACAGGCTATTGTTCAAAAATATTCTACAACGGGTTGGTCAAAACAAGCTTTGTGATTGGTTGAGACGTGTTCTAAGCGATTCAAAAAACATTGTTTAGCACAGATGATGCAAAAATGGGAATCTTGTTTTCTGTTCTGTCTGACAGATCCCTGCTCATCCACTGGCCCATCAGCCCAGCCAGCCAATTAATTAACTTGATCTCCACTGTAAAAGGCATCTAGACATTATTTCCCCTTGCTTCTAGCCTAACATTTTTGTTTTGTTGTACAAACGTTGCTGTCTTTCTCTCAACATTTGCAACATCGTTTCATTATTGAAATTCAATATGCACTATCCTATTGAGAATTAACATGTCAGGACAAGACTGACATCTTGTCTCAGCCAGTTGAAATTATGAATCCGCAAAATCATTATGGATATATACAAAGAAATGTCCATTTAAAACCAGGTCAAAGGAAATTAAAAGTAGTTACTTTGCTGTTATTCTAGCTGCATGGTTTGATGTGACTGTTAATAGTAGTTGGCTAGCTAGCAGGCAAGGGATAAGAGTGTTATCAGTATAAATGTATAGCTGGGGAGGTGACGCCCATAAGGGAAGAGTATAACATGTGTTGTGAGCTTTCTAAATGCATGCACTCAGCTGACTGTATCCTTGGTATTAAACACTCTCTTAAACTTCTCAAGCTTTTGGTCTCAATTCCTTATTGCAAAGAGGTTGCAATTGCCTTTTCCGTCTGCAGTTTTCTGTGGTAATGAGCAAGCAGACACTGCATGTATCAGATAGAGATGGTGGGATTATCAGTTATTACCATTAGTTTGGGGGACCTTTTTACTACATAATCTGTACATCAATAAACAAAAGTACATGTGTTTATCACATTTTATTCAAAATAATATATATCTGTATTTATCTACTCAGTACATGTCACACATTGGGACAAGCCAAGTCGCACGTCACCAATATTCTCTAAATCAAATCAGTGATGACTGTTTAACAGTCTTGTGGCCTGGAGATAGAAGTGGTTTCATTCTCTTGGCCCCAGCTTTGATGCACCTGTACTGTCTCCGCCTGATAGATGGTAACAGGGTGAACAGGCCGTGTCTCTGGTGGCTGAGGTTCTTGATGATCTTCTTGGCCTTCCACAGAGATCATCTACAATGCATATGTAATGGGTTGAAAAACGTAGACACGAAAACAGGCACCGCTTTAGTTTTTTAAAACCTCTTTTTTTGTCTAGCTAATCAATATCACTTATATTCTACATGCTTTAGCAGTAGTTAGTCCATCAGTCCAATAGATGTCGCTGTTGCACTGTGGTAGTGGGGGACCAGGAAGTTCCGGTAGACGCACACAATTCTTTAGAATAAACAAAACGCCTGAGCTGTGCTGTCCTTTTTTCTTTATCACTACAGGTATGTAATATCACTTTTAAACAGTCTAATATCGAAATAACGTCATGACATGTTAGATAACAAACCATTCAAGGTATTATGACGTTTGGGAAAGGTTTTGTGTCAAACCGAGTGTGTGAAGAATGTGATTAAAAAAGCACACGGCGCGGGGTCCACAACACGTTAATTTGTTCGGCTTTGCAGGTTCGTTAGCTTAGGTTCGTTGTGGGGAAGTTGCAGATAGAAATCCTCTGAATAGAACTGACATTCATATTTATGTTTGTTCAACATAATTAATTTCTATCTGAATGTGGCCAACATCTCCGTCCTCCAGCTGGACATAGGCCTGGTACCCGCTTGTGAAGCTAGCAACAATAGTGGAATTTGTGGTTCGCACTCAAAATAAAAGTCCCTCTTTGAAAGTGATAAACTGATTCAAAATAGTGGAATCATGTCATATTTGGACAAGATAACGCTAAACATGGTTGTTACTAAACAATGTTGTTACTTAATTTACATTGAATTACAATAACGAATTATTTAGTAAGTAAACAGGAAAACAAGTATTAGACCACATCATTGTATTCTTATGACTTTATGAAACGAGTTGGATTGTGCACCCATGAAACAGGTGACACCAACAGAAAACTATTATCAAGAATTAACACAAATATTAGCTTCTTAGCTCTTATTGCAGGACTTTCTGTGAAAAATCACCTTCCCAGTCAGTCTATTACAGGGGTTCTCCAGTACTTTTTCAGAAGGTCCAGTCACACACATATCCTTAGGTGGCAAAGGTCCGGATGGATATTGTCAGTTGTTGGCGTTGTAACAAATCCCTAACTTGCAATACCAAAATCTAAACAACCGGTCCGTATTGACCCAGTCTGGATCTGGACCGTGGTCCGTATTGACCCAGTCTGGATCTGGACCGTGGTCCGTATTGACCCGCTCTGGATCTGGACCGTGGTCCGTATTGACCCGCTCTGGATCTGGACCGTGGTCCGTATTGACCCGATCTGGATCTGGACCGTGGTCCGTATTGACCCGATCTGGATCTGGACCGTGGTCCGTATTGACCCGATCTGGATCTGGACCGTGGTCCGTATTGACCCAATCTGGATCTGGACCGTGGGCCGTATTGACCCGATCTGGACCGTGGTCCGTATTGACCCACTCTGGATCCAGACCGAGGTCGACCAGTTGAGTATGGAGGGTCTTTTGTTTGTGTTGGACATTCATATTGCACTCTACAGTCTTACCTATGGATTGTTCAGTCTACTCAGTGACACCCACAGAACACAACTATGTAGAGTTTACACAAATATTAGCATCTCCGCTCTATTGCAGGACTCTGAAACCTCTGTTGTCCGGGAGTTGAACCCCGTCAGCTAAATTGCCGTGATCATCAGTGGTTTCAAGTTTCTCTGTACATTTTTGATGAGATGATCATAGCGAAAATTACATATTTTTGCAGTTCCCACTGTGTTACTGCATTGATTCTCATTGCCAAAAGGCTCAGGATAACTCCTAATTAAGGTGGGTAGCTGAAGGGCCTATTCAGCGCTTAAATAGACAACATGATTAGTCACAGGAACCAGGACTAATAAAGCCAATGCAACTGGCTGTTTTACAAACGCTAGGCCTTCCACATGGATGGACATTCATAAAATAAAGTTATAGGCTGACACTGTAGGATACACCACATCTGAACCAATCACTCAGACCTCATTAGACAGGTTTCCATTGATCCAGGCGCATCTGACCAAAGATTTTTTGTCAAAGTTTCTTTAGTCCTGAAAAATGAGGATAGGAAGTGTTTTTTGAATAATTGATGATTGCTGAATACCCGGTGCGTCATTACGCACAGCTGTTTTTTATCGTCACAAGTTAGTTAAATGTTAACTAACCCGAGCGGGAAATTGTTGGACCTATTTAGTATTTACTTTTTCTAAATGGCGACCAAAAAAATCACTGGACAAGTTATTGAAAACAGCTAATTTCACAAGATTTGAAAGCACTACAGCAGAGTACAGGAAAGTAAAGTTTAATTCAGTACAACAGTACAGAGTATAGTACAGTATAAAGTATTGTACTTTACTCTAATGTTCTCCATTGGGGCTGGACGATATGGACCAAAAAAATCATACAGCTTTATCTTGAGTTTTCAAACTTCTAGGTGATTCACCATAAATATCTCAGTTTAGATTCTAGGTGATTCACCATAAATATCTCAGTTTAGATTCTAGGTGATTCACCATAAATATCTCAGTTTAGATTCTAGGTGATTCACCATAAATATCTCAGTTTAGATTCTAGGTGATTCACCATAAATATCTCAGTTTAGATTCTAGGTGATTCACCATAAATATCTCAGTTTAGATTCTAGGTGATTCACCATAAATATCTCAGTTTAGATTCTAGGTGATTCACCATAAATATCTCAGTTTAGATTCTAGGTGATTCACCATAAATATCTCAGTTTAGATTCTAGGTGATTCACCATAAATATCTCAGTTTAGATTCTAGGTGATTCACCATAAATATCTCAGTTTAGATTCTAGGTGATTCACCATAAATATCTCAGTTTAGATTCTAGGTGATTCACCATAAATATCTCAGTTTAGATTCTAGGTGATTCACCATAAATATCTCAGTTTAGTTTCTAGGTGATTCACCATAAATATCTCAGTTTAGATTCTAGGTGATTCACCATAAATATCTCAGTTTAGATTCTAGGTGATTCACCATAAATATCTCAGTTTAGATTCTAGGTGATTCACCATAAATATCTCAGTTTAGATTCTAGGTGATTCACCATAAATATCTCAGTTTAGTTTCTAGGTGATTCACCATAAATATCTCAGTTTAGATTCTAGTTTAGTGATTCACCATAAATATCTCAGTTTAGATTCTAGGTGATTCACCATAAATATCTCAGTTTAGATTCTAGGTGATTCACCATAAATATCTCAGTTTAGATTCTAGGTGATTCACCATAAATATCTCAGTTTAGATTCTAGGTGATTCACCATAAATATCTCAGTTTAGATTCTAGGTGATTCACCATAAATATCTCAGTTTAGATTCTAGGTGATTCACCATAAATATCTCAGTTTAGATTCTAGGTGATTCACCATAAATATCTCAGTTTAGATTCTAGGTGATTCACCATAAATATCTCAGTTTAGATTCTAGGTGATTCACCATAAATATCTCAGTTTAGATTCTAGGTGATTCACCATAAATATCTCAGTTTAGATTCTAGGTGATTCACCATAAATATCTCAGTTTAGTTTCTAGGTGATTCACCATAAATATCTCAGTTTAGATTCTAGGTGATTCACCATAAATATCTCAGTTTAGATTCTAGGTGATTCACCATAAATATCTCAGTTTAGATTCTAGGTGATTCACCATAAATATCTCAGTTTAGATTCTAGGTGATTCACCATAAATATCTCAGTTTAGATTCTAGGTGATTCACCATAAATATCTCAGTTTAGATTCTAGGTGATTCACCATAAATATCTCAGTTTAGATTCTAGGTGATTCACCATAAATATCTCAGTTTAGATTCTAGGTGATTCACCATAAATATCTCAGTTTAGATTCTAGGTGATTCACCATAAATATCTCAGTTTAGATTCTAGGTGATTCACCATAAATATCTCAGTTTAGATTCTAGGTGATTCACCATAAATATCTCAGTTTAGATTCTAGGTGATTCACCATAAAGTTTAGATTCTAGGTATCATAAATATCTCAGTTTAGATTCTAGGTGATTCACCATAAATATCTCAGTTTAGATTCTAGGTGATTCACCATAAATATCTCAGTTTAGATTCTAGGTGATTCACCATAAATATCTCAGTTTAGATTCTAGGTGATTCACCATAAATATCTCAGTTTAGATTCTAGGTGATTCACCATAAATATCTCAGTTTAGATTCTAGGTGATTCACCATAAATATCTCAGTTTAGATTCTAGGTGATTCACCATAAATATCTCAGTTTAGATTCTAGGTGATTCACCATAAATATCTCAGTTTAGATTCTAGGTGATTCACCATAAATATCTCAGTTTAGATTCTAGGTGATTCACCATAAATATCTCAGTTTAGATTCTAGGTGATTCACCATAAATATCTCAGTTTAGTTTCCCTATAAATGAGCCTTGTACAATTAAAGGTTGAATACACTGCATTTCTAACAGTCAATAATCTAATGAATTCAGGGCTTGTGAAGTTATACTGAGGCTAAATATAAGCCTTCCACAACCATGACACCCACTAATCATTTAAATCAAATGTTATTTGTCACATACACATGGTTAGCAGATGTTATTTGTCACATACACATGGTTAGCAGATGTTATTTGTCACATACACATGGTTAGCAGATGTTATTGGTCACATACACATGGTTAGCAGATGTTATTGGTCACATACACATGGTTAGCAGATGTTATTTGTCACATACACATGGTTAGCAGATGTTATTGGTCACATACACATGGTTAGCAGATGTTATTGGTCACATACACATGGTTAGCAGATGTTATTGGTCACATACACATGGTTAGCAGATGTTATTTGTCACACACATGGTTAGCAGATGTTATTGGTCACATACACATGGTTAGCAGATGTTATTTGTCACATACACATGGTTAGCAGATGTTAATTGTCACATACACATGGTTAGCAGATGTTATTGGTCACATACACATGGTTAGCAGATGTTATTGGTCACATACACATGGTTAGCAGATGTTATTGGTCACATACACATGGTTAGCAGATGTTATTTGTCACATACACATGGTTAGCAGATGTTATTGGTCACATACACATGGTTAGCAGATGTTATTGGTCACATACACATGGTTAGCATATGTTATTTGTCACATACACATGGTTAGCAGATGTTATTGGTCACATACACATGGTTAGCAGATGTTATTGGTCACATACACATGGTTAGCAGATGTTATTTGTCACATACACATGGTTAGCAGATGTTATTTGTCACATACACATGGTTAGCAGATGTTAATTGTCACATACACATGGTTAGCAGATGTTATTGGTCACATACACATGGTTAGCAGATGTTATTGGTCACATACACATGGTTAGCAGATGTTATTGGTCACATACACATGGTTAGCAGATGTTATTGGTCACATACACATGGTTAGCAGATGTTATTGGTCACATACACATGGTTAGCAGATGTTATTGGTCACATACACATGGTTATTGTGTGTCGTCTGCAGATGTTATTGGTCACATACACATGGTTAGCAGATGTTATTGGTCACATACACATGGTTAGCAGATGTTAATGTGAGTGTAGCGAAATGCTTGTGCTTCTAGTTCTGACAATGCAGTAATATCCAACGAGTAATCTAACAATTCCAAAACTACTACCTTATATACAAACAAGTGTAAAGGGATAAAGAATATGTACATAAAAATATGAATGAGTGATGGTACAGAACGGCATAGGCAAGATGCAGTAGATGGTATCGAGTACAGTATATACATATGAGATGAGTAATGTAGGGTATGTAAACATTATATTAAGTAGCATTGTTTAAAGTGGCTAGTGATATATTTTACATACATTTCCATCAATTCCCATTATTAAAGTGGCTGGAGTTGAGTCAGTGTGTTGGCAGCAGCCACTCAATGTTAGTGGTGGTTGTTTAACAGTCTGATGGCCTTGAGATAGAAGCTGTTTTTCAGTCTCTCGGTCCCTGCTGTGATGTACCTGTACTGACCTCGCCTTCTGGATGATAGCGGGGTGAACAGGCAGTGGCTCGGGTGGTTGTTGTCCTTGATGATCTTTATGGCCTTCCTGTGACATCGGGTGGTGTGGGTGTCCTGGAGGGCAGGTAGAGATTTGCGTCGTCTGTGGACCTATTTGGGCGGTAAGCAAATTGGAGTCGGTCTAGGGTGTCAGGTAGGGTGGAGGTAATATGGTCCTTGACTAGTCTCTCAAAGCACTTCATGATGACGGAAGTGAGTGCTACGGGGCGGTAGTCGCTTAGCTCAGTTACCTTAGCTTTCTTGGGAACAGGGACGATGGTGACCCTCTTGAAACATGTGGGAACAGCAGACTGGGATAAGGATTGATTGAATATGTCCGTAAACACACCAGTCAGCTGGTCTGCGCATGCTTTGATGACGCGGCTGGGGATGCCGTCTGGGCCTGCAACCTTGCGAGGGTTAACACGTTTAAATGTTTTAGTGTCCGCAGGTTTTGGTTGCGGGCCGTGTCAGTGGCGCTGTATTGTCCTCAAAGCGGGCAAAAAGTTATTTCGTCTGCCTGGGAGCAAGACATCCTGGTCCGTGACGGGGCTGGTTTTCTTTTTGTAATCTGTGATTGACTGTAGACCCTGCCATATACCTCTTGTGTCTGAGCCATTGAATTGTGACTCTACTTTGTCTCTATAATGACGCTTAGCTTGGTTGATTGCCTTGCGGAGGGAATAGCTACACTGTTTGTATTCGGTCATGTTTCCGGGCACCTTGCCCTGGTTAAAAGCAGTGGTTCGCGCTTTCAGTTTCACGCAAATTGCTGCCATCAATCGACAGTTTCTGGTTTGGGAATGTTGTAATCGTTGCTATGGAAACGACATTGTCAATGCACTTTCTAATGAACTCGCTCACCGAATCAGCGTATTCGTCAATGTTGTTGTTGGAAGCAATGCGGAACATATCCCAGTCCACGTGATCGAAGCTATCAAAATAGTTTAACCTTTTTTGTTGCAATAATCACTGATCGGGCTTTCAATTCTGTCTATGAAAATGACTCTTTGTTAAAAAAGTACTAACTTATTGTAGCAGGCATTAGCCTATAGAAAATGAACACAGGTCTGTCTCATCAACAGTCTCTCAAGCCCACGTGCTAGTGATTAGCCAGCTAATCTTTATATAACAAATTTAGTCAACTTGGATCTATTTGCTAACAAGGTTGAACAGTTGAATTGTTATGAACACACCATTCTGTCTCCAACTGTTTGAAAAGCATGTTAGCCTGTCCACCTTGTTCAGATGTTAAATCAAGTGGCCAACCTTGTAGCTCAAAATGAGAACGAGTTGCCAATAGCTTTTGTATAATTGTTTTATGCTTATTGCACATTTATAAAAACAGACTAGAGAACTATTATAATAGTATTTGGCTAAAATACTGCTAGCAGTACTAATTCTAGCATTCATTATCCAGAATAAATGTTCATTGATACTCCCGTTTAGTAGTGTAACTCTGCTCTCAATCTGAGTAGTTGAGACATAAAAAGGGCATTGATAGAAAAGGTAACTTCTCCTCTATTACAGTAAAATAATGTCTCAATGTGTTTTGGTGTCAATATGAACCATTATTTTGGACCAAACCACAAATGTAAATAGCTAGTTGAAACCGCTTGCCAGAGAGGCAGGGGAGGTGCTTGGTGTGTGTAAATCCTAGAGGAAAATGCCAATGCTTTTCTATTGGCTTGTTTTGGACCTAAGCTTGTCCCCTGCCTTCCCACCTTTGGGACAACGATTCCTCGTTTTAGGATGGGCATTGCCACTGAGGGCTTCTACCATTTAGTAGTCAACTGTGTGGGTGTAACAGTACTCTTCTTGCGTTGTGTACAATCAATCATCGACACGAGCTCCAACAGCACCAGTCATGGAGCTTTATTCTGATAGAAACAGCACAAAATTGCACGTCATGCAATGCACAGCTCACCATCCAACTCTGCACTCACGCACTGTACAAAATATACAATATACTCACCAGACACAGTAAGTTCCTAACTAGTATTAGCTGGAATTCTCTACAACAAAATGCATAACAAATATGCACCAAAAACGCTGCATCTTGTGTGATGTTCAAATAACTTTTACAAACAAATTTATATAAATTGTACATTTAAATCATCACTTGGGAGTATAAAATCACTTTTGACGTACGGTGCTTTGCAACCAACAACTTACCGCTGGTTTGGTGCTTGTTCACTGGGACGATTCTAACTGGAACATCCCCCCTCGTAAGCAAGCTACGCAAACCAGCCAATAAGATGCCATGTTGAGTAGGCGAAGGCAAGACAAAACTAAAACCTAAAACCAAAAACCCATTGGCTTAACAATAAAGTGGCAAGGGGAATCACCAATATAACCCTGTTACATGGGGATTCCTATGGGTTAGCAGCAATCAGCCAATCAGAGCATTGCCTTCTTCAAATTGGGTTCTATGGTTTGTAAATGTCTTTAATCCCACCATCTAGATTATGCAGGTGAATAGTGCTGCCTAAAACAGCTGCAACCTTGTACTAAATGGTTTTGGAGTCATTTATGTGAATTTGGGAAATCTACTATAGGTTCTGTGTACTTACGTTGTGTAATTTAAAGTGTGAACTTTGTCTAATGGGAAATTTTAAAAATGGTTTGTTGTCAATGTTTAGCGACCTGATTTAATATAGTTTTAGAGAATAAAGTGCCATAACTGTCAATACTAACTTTTGTGTCCATTTCTCTTTATTACTACAGACCGACTCAGATTAAGTCTGAGGCCGGTAACATCAACAGTGAGGACAGACCCCAGCCTGCCTCTCTCCTTCCACACTGAGTAGAAACCTACAGTCACTGGGTCCTGATTGTGACAGTGGAGCTCAGTTTTCACTGCAGGATCCAGAGATGGCATCAGTGAAGCTGGAAGACTGCAGTCAAACACTGGAGCTGAATGTCAACATTAAAGATGAAGAAGAGGAGAAGATTGGGAAATCTGTTTCTCATGGTAAGAGCAGGTTCTATCTAACTAAGTTTGTTGTTCATTCCAACTTCCCAATGTGTATGAAAAGTTGCAGTAGAACTGTTTCATGATGAACTGTTTGCATGGTTTGACACCAGTATTGCCAGCATTTGTTTTATTCACTGGGTTATTTGGAGTGATCAGAGAGCAGACTAAAGAAGTGAAGTAGACAAACTACCAGTGTTTTAAGGTTCTATGAAATTAGTCTGTGTAGTTACTAACCATTGTGAGTGGAGGATGACAAGCCCCTTTTTAGCTTTCATCTCCTACCCACTTTTAGAATAGTTGTTTTCACCTGCATTGTACAGCCTACTGATATGAATACATACACTCCTAAAAAAAATAAAGGGAACATTAAAATAACACATCCTAGATCTGAATGAATGAAATATTTTTATTAAATACTTTTTTCTTTACATAGTTGAATGTGCTGACAACAAAATCACACAAAAATGATCAATGGAAATCTAATTTATCAACCCATGGCGGTCTGGATTTGGAGTCACACTCAAAATTAAAGTGGAAAACCACACTACAGGCTGATCCAACTTTGATGTAATGTCCTTAAAACAAGTCCAAATGAGGCTCCGTAGTGTGTATGACCTCCCTACAACGCCTGGGCATGCTCCTGATGAGGTGGCGGATGGTCTCCTGAGGGATCTCCTCCTCCTTGTCAATCAGTGTTGCTTCCTAAGTGGACAGTTTGATTTCACAGAAGTGTGATTGACTTGGAGTTACATTGTGTTGTTTAAGTGTTCCCTTTATTTTTTGAGCCGTGTATGTCACCTGGTACAGCAGAAGAGGACTGGCCCCCCCTCTGAGCCTGGTTCCTCTCTACGTTTCTTCCTAGGTTCCTGCTTTCTGGGGAGTTTTTCGTGGCCACTTTGCTTTTTATATCTACATTGCTTGCTCTTTGTGGATTGAGGCTGGGTTTCTGTTAAGCACTTTGTGATAACTGCTGATGTAATAATGGCTACATACAATACATATTATTGACATGTATATCACACCAACTGACTGGTTCGTCTGATGTTGTTCGCACAGGAGACCATGTTGAGACATTATCTACATCCAGAGAGCAACAGCAGCAGGAAGATCACAGAGCTAAGAGGTCTCACCACTGCCCACATTGTGAGGAGCTTTTCCCAATTCTATCAAAGCTAAAAATACACATGAAAATACACATAGGAAAGAATCTGTATCCCTGCTCTGACTGTGGGAAGAGATTCACAACAGCAGGGTCTCTGACAGTTCATCGGAGATTGCACACTGGAGAGAAGCCGTACTCCTGCTCTGACTGTGTAAAATGCTTCACAACATCTGCTCATCTAGAAGTTCATCAGAGAACACACACAGGAGAGAAGCCTTACTCCTGCTCTGACTGTGGAACGAGTTTCTCTCTACTGTGCAACTTAAAAACACATGAACATATACATACAGGAGTGAAGCCTTATTCCTGCTCTGACTGTGGAAAGAGTTTCTCTCTACTGTGCAACTTAAAAACACATAAACGTAGACATACAGGACTGAAGCCATACCCCTGCTCTGAATGTGTAAAATGCTTCACAACATCAACTGAGCTAAAAGTACACCAGAGAACACACACAGGAGAGAAGCCTTACTCCTGCTTTGACTGTGGGGTGAGGTTCTCCCAACGGTGCACCTTAAAACAACATGAACGTATACACACGGGAGAGAAGCCTTACTCCTGCTCTGACTGTGTAAAATGTAAGTAATTAATTAGCATTTTATTGCATGACATAAGTATTTGATACATCAGAAAAGCAGAACTTAATATTTGTTATAGAAACCTTTGTTTGCAATTACAGAGATCATACGTTTCCTGTAGTTCTTGACCAGGTTTGCACACACTGCATCAGGGATTTTGGCCCACTCCTCCATACAGACCTTCTCCAGATCCTTCAGGTTTCGGGGCTGTCGCTGGGCAATACGGACTTTCAGCTCCCTCCAAAGATTTTCTATTGGGTTCAGGTCTGGAGACTGGCTAGGCCACTCCAGGACCTTGAGATGCTTCTTACGGAGCCACTCCTTAGTTGCCCTGGCTGTGTGTTTCGGGTCATTGTCATGCTGGAAGGCCCAGCCATGACCCATCTTCGACGCTCTTACTGAGGGAAGGAGGTTGTTGGCCAAGATCTCGCGATACATGACCCCATCCATCCTCCCCTCAATACGGTGCAGTCGTCCTGTCCCCTTTGCAGAAAAGCATCCCCGAAGAATGATGTTTCCACCTCCATGCTTCACGGTTAGGATGGTGTTCTTGGGGTTGTACTCATCCTTCTTCCTCCAAACACGGCAAGTGGAGTTTAGACCAAAAAGCTATATTTTTGTCTCATCAGACCACATGACCTTCTCCCATTCCTCCTCTGGATCATCCAGATGGTCATTGGCAAACTTTAGACAGGCCTGGACATGCGCTGGCTTGAGCAGGGGACCTTGCGTATGCTGCAGGATTTTAATCCATGACGGCGTAGTGTGTTACTAATGGTTTTCTTTGAGATTGTGGTCCCAGCTCTCTTCAGGTCATTGACCAGGTCCTGCCGTGTAGTTCTGGGCTGATCCCTCACCTTCCTCATGATCATTGGTGCCCCATGAGGTGAGATCTTGCATGGAGCCCCAGACCGAGAGAGATTGACCGTCATCTTGAACTTCTTCCATTTTCTAATAATGGCGCCAACAGTTGTTGCCTTCTCACCAAGCTGCTTGCCTATTGTCCTGTAGCCCATCCCAGCCTTGTGTAGGTCAACAATTTTATCCCTGACGTCCTTACACAGCTCTCTGGTCTTGGCCATTGTGGAGAGGTTGGAGTCTGTTTGATTGAGTGTGTGGACAGGTGTCTTTTATACATGTAACGAGTTCAAACAGGTGCAGTTAATACAGGTAATGAGTGGAGAACAGGAGAGCTTCTTAAAGAAACTAACAGGTCTGTGAGAGCTGGAATTCTTACTCGTTGGTAGGTGATCAAATACTTATGTCATGCAATAAAATGCAAATTAATTACTTAAAAATCATACAATGTGATTTTCTGGATTTTTGTTTTAGATTCCGTCTCTCACAGTTGAAGTGTACCTATGATAAAAAAAATACAGATCTCTACATGCTTAAGTAGGAAACACTGCTGATTTTGCAGGTTATCAAATACTTGTTCTCCCCACTGTATGTCTGTTACGTTTTTGGTGGGTCAATTAAGGAAGACATCCTCTTCTGGAAACCAGAACAACAGGATATCTTTAAAAAAGTACTGGACAGTTTTGTGACATCAAATGGACTTAGGTGGTCAAGATGTGTTGGTATCTGTACTGATGGCGCGAAAGCCATGACAGGGAGACATGGTGGAGTGGTAACGTGCGTGCAACCTGTTGCTCCCGACACTACTACAGTGAAAATTGGGACCTTTGGTTAACATGAACAACACATGTGGGAAAAAGATGTACATATAGGGAGGAACATAATACTGTACCACAAGAGAAAGATACAGTTAGAGTGTATTTGCCATTCTGGTAAAATGCATTGTCTATTGTATAGGACAGGAGGTCAAAGCACAGGCCTATAGAATAGAGGAATGTATAGTATTTTTAGTACAGAGGAGACACATAGTCTGCTGATCCTAGATATGAACACACAAACAAAGGAACGCATTAAGCTAAGTGCAGGGACAAAGCAAGCCTATAGAATAGAGGAATGTATCTTATTTTTAGGACAAAGCAAGGGTCTTGCCACCATTATAATCTGACGAAAAGCAGATATGGGCGTTATTGGGCGTGAACAAGCAGGAAGCCTGAACTAGAAAGATAATGGTGGCAGAAGAATTAGGGGAAGTATGTTTATCTGCATATGGGTTGGACCCATATGCTATATGTGTATAAATACAGGAGCCGGGGCTCTGGGAAGCGGTGTGTGTTCTGCGGACCACTCCGGCTTGTTATACTTTGTATTAAAAGCCTATTTGATTTCACAAGTTATTGCAAGTGTCATATTTGAACCGATTTTCCACGACACACACAGGTCTTTTCATCATTGTATGATTTTTTTTGTGTGCAAATGAACTCAAGCTTACTGAAAATGTTGAATGTGATCTAGCGAAGCACCTGAATTAGTTTGGTGTGCAAATACGCAGGTACTTTCCTGAAACGGATGACACAAACTAGATTCGTTATCCCTTTCATGCCCTGCCTCCAGTCCACTTACCGATATCTGAACAAGAGAGCCTCATCAAAATTGCAACATGCGGTTCTGTGAAAATGTAATTTAATCAGAAGCTAATGCCAGATTTCTGGATTGGGCTGTGCTCAGAGGAGCCTGCCTTGGCAAATCACGCTGTTAAGACACTGATGCCCTTTGGAACCACGTACCTATGTGAGAGTGGATTCTCGGCCCTCGCTAGCATAAAAACTAAATACAGGCACAGACTGTGTGTGGAAAAGGATTTAAGACAGACTCTCTCCAATAAAACCCAACATTGCAGAGTTATGTGAATCCTTTCAAGCAAACCCTTCTCATTATCCTGTGGTGAGTTATTCACAATTTTCAATGAGCAAGTAAGGTTTTATATGTAAAATTGCTAAATAAAGAGCCAAATTGATTATTATTATTATTTGTGCCCTAGTCCTATAAGAGCTTTTTGTCACAACCAGGCTTGTGTAAAGTGACAAACTCACACTCATTCTTACGTTTAATAAATGTATTGTATAGTGTGTGTGTGTGTGGTGTGTGTGTGTGACAGGCTAACAATATTTGAGAGCACGCTGACCCTGTTGCTAGAGGGTATGCAGCTGGAGGTTGAATGTTTGAAGGGTTACGGGACTATAAACATTTTGGGAACCGCTGTTCTAGATAATCCCAGTTTCTGCTGTGTCATGCTGATGGGAAGACTAGGCTATGGAGAAGACCATGAGTACATGCATCCATGCCATGTGTCATCATTGTAGGCTGGCAGTGATGCTGTGTGGGGTGTTTTCAGGGCACACATTGGGAGCCTTGATAATTGTGGAGCAATGTATTAATACCACAGGATGTCTAAACATAATTTCCAATCAGGTCCATCCCTTTATGGCAGCAATGTATCCAGCTGCAAATTAATGTTTTCTGCAGGATTATGCCACATGCCACAAGGCTAGTCCAGGAATGGTTCCATGGGCCTGCCGAGTCACCAGATCTCAATCCAATTGTGCATCTGTGGGAGGAGATGGAACGAGCTATTCAGAGTAGATATCCACTCCCAGCCAACCCGACACAACTGTGGAAAGCATTGGAGTCATCATGGCCCAGCATCCCTGTGGGTTTCTTTCCACACCATGTGGAGTCCATGGCCTGACGAATTGAGGCTGTTCTGAGGACAAAGGGGATTGCAACTCAATATTAGGATGGTGTTCCTAATATTTTGTATACTCAGTGCTAAATAATTATTCAGACCCCTGGACTTTTACCACATTTTGTTACAAAATTCCTCAATCTACACACAAAGCCCATAATGACAAATTGAAAACAGTTTGATTTTTTGGGGGCAAATAATAAATAAGTATTCATACCATTTACTATGGAGACTCAATTGTTCTCAGGTGCATGCTGTTTCCATGAAGTATCCTTGTGATGTTTCAACAACTTGATTGGATTCCACTTGGTAAATTCAATTCAAACAGGCACACACCAGTCTATATAAGGTCCCACAGTTGACAGTGCATGTCAGAGCATAGTGAAGCATGGTGGTGACAGCATCATGCTGTGGGTATGCTTTTCAACGGCAGGGACTGGGAGACTAGTCAGGATCGAGGGAAAAGTTGAACGGAGCAAAGTACAGAGAGCTCCTTGATGAAAACCTGCTCCACAGTTCTTAGAACCTCACACTGGTCCACTTTCCAACAGGACAATGACTCTAAGCACACAGCTAAGACAATGTTTGCAAAAAAAACTGTTTTTACATTGTAATTTTGGGGTGTTTTATGTAGATTGATGTCATGGGAATTTTACAATTCCTATATGTGTTCATTAACCAATTCAATTAAAATCACTGTTGGTTTCTAAGAATTTGTAAGATCCTTATTTTCATAGACTGGTCCCTGTCTATTTTATCAAAAATTAGCCAATAGCATTTATTCTCGGAGCGTGCTGTCCATAGAACCATGTATAACAGCTTATATAAACCTATGACGTCATGGGGTTTAAAATGTCTTTCCTCCTCTCGACCAAGACAAAGCAGGTTCAAAAGTTCATTCCAACCTAGCGCACACTCAAGACACACACTATATCTAGATTAGCTTCTGAAGTCTCACCATTATCTATCACTACTTAACAGACAGTTCCAGATAACGGAAAACCTGGAGAGGCTCTCGCTGTCTTATTTGATCGCCACAGTTATAGTTGAGTCGGTTCAAACATAGGTTAATGACCGTCTTTGCTTACTTAAGACACACACACACATTCCTTCCTACACAATGGTTATAATTTCCAATTACCCCTTATCCATGCTACATAATCTCTTTCTTAGGAACTAACATTATTAATCAGATATTGTAAAACAGGGTAGAGTTTAATTAGTTCTAGTTCTTTTTAAATGTAGATATTGTTTAGTCATTCTTCATAAAATGCCTAACAATTGAGGGAAAAACAAACAATTTAATACATTTTATAATAATGCTGTAATGTAACAAAAGGTGGAAAAAGTCGAGGGGGTTGAATACTTTTTGAATGCACTGTTAAAGATAACGATGATAAGATGATCAGTTTTCAGCATTAGTTTCGGTGGATTATTTTGATATTACCAAACACGATTTGTTTAATGATAAACAGGCTATGAATTGACTAGTGTTTATTAAATTGTCTTTGAATGCTAGATGCATTGTTTTAGTCATTGATTAATTTATTTTAATAACTGTTGAGGTTAATTGATATGTTTGTACATTAATTTGTTCTGGGCAACATCTTCTCTTGTGTATAGTTTTAAATGAAACAAACTGTTTTAAATGATATGGTGTCTATATATAAACCAAATTTGATCCCATTCACATTATCACAAACAAATGGCCCACACTGTGTATATATACAGTGCCTTGCGAAAGTATTCGGCCCCCCTGGAACTTTGCGACCTTTTGCCACATTTCAGGCTTCAAACATAAAGATATAAAACTGACCAGGGCTCCGGGCAGCCGAGCGGAAATGGAGGAAAACTCGCCTCCCTGCGGACCTGGCATCCTTTCACTCCCTCCTCTCTACATTTTCCTCCTCTGTCTCTGCTGCTAAAGCCACTTTCTACCACTCTAAATTCCAAGCATCTGCCTCTAACCCTAGGAAGCTCTTTGCCACCTTCTCCTCCATCCTGAATCCCCCCCCCCCTCCTCCCTCTCTGCAGATGACTTCGTCAACCATTTTGAAAAGGTCGACGACATCCGATCCTCGTTTGCTGTCAAATGACACCGCTGGTTCTGCTCACACTGCCCTACCCTGTGCTCTGACCTCTTTCTCCCCTCTCTCTCCAGATGAAATCTCGCGTCTTGTGACGGCCGGCCGCCCAACAACCTGCCCGCTTGACCCTATCCCCTCCTCTCTTCTCCAGACCATTTCCGGAGACCTTCTCCCTTACCTCACCTCGCTCATCAACTCATCCCTGACCGCTGGCTACGTCCCTTCCGTCTTCAAGAGAGCGAGAGTTGCACCCCTTCTGAAAAAACCTACACTCGATCCCTCCGATGTCAACAACTACAGACCAGTATCCCTTTCTTTTCTCTCCAAAACTCTTGAACGTGCCGTCCTTGGCCAGCTCTCCCGCTATCTCTCTCTGAATGACCTTCTTGATCCAAATCAGTCAGGTTTCAAGACTAGTCATTCAACTGAGACTGCTCTTCTCTGTATCACGGAGGCGCTCCGCACTGCTAAAGCTAACTCTCTCTCCTCTGCTCTCATCCTTCTAGACCTATCGGCTGCCTTCGATACTGTGAACCATCAGATCCTCCTCTCCACCCTCTCCGAGTTGGGCATCTCCGGCGCGGCCCGCGCGACCTGACAGGTCGCTAATACCAGGTGGCGTGGCGAGAATCTGTCTCCTCACCACGCGCTCTCACCACTGGTGTCCCCCAGGGCTCTGTTCTAGGCCCTCTCCTATTCTCGCTATACACCAAGTCACTTGGCTCTGTCATAACCTCACATGGTCTCTCCTATCATTGCTATGCAGACGACACACAATTAATCTTCTCCTTTCCCCCTTCTGATGACCAGGTGGCGAATCGCATCTCTGCATGTCTGGCAGACATATCAGTGTGGATGACGGATCACCACCTCAAGCTGAACCTCGGCAAGACGGAGCTGCTCTTCCTCCCGGGAAGGACTGCCCATTCCATGATCTCGCCATCACGGTTGACAACTCCATTGTGTCCTCCCAGAGCGCTAAGAACCTTGGCGTGATCCTGGACAACACCCTGTCGTTCTCAACTAACATCAAGGCGGTGGCCCGTTCCTGTAGGTTCATGCTCTACAACATCCGCAGAGTACGACCCTGCCTCACACAGGAAGCGGCGCAGGTCCTAATCCAGGCACTTGTCATCTCCCGTCTGGATTACTGCAACTCGCTGTTGGCTGGGCTCCCTGCCTGTGCCATTAAACCCCTACAACTCATCCAGAACGCCGCAGCCCGTCTGGTGTTCAACCTTCCCAAGTTCTCTCACGTCACCCCGCTCCTCCGCTCTCTCCACTGGCTTCCAGTTGAAGCTCGCATCCGCTACAAGACCATGGTGCTTGCCTACGGAGCTGTGAGGGGAACGGCACCTCAGTACCTCCAGGCTCTGATCAGGCCCTACACCCAAACAAGGGCACTGCGTTCATCCACCTCTGGCCTGCTCGCCTCCCTACCACTGAGGAAGTACAGTTCCCGCTCAGCCCAGTCAAAACTGTTCGCTGCTCTGGCCCCCCAATGGTGGAACAAACTCCCTCACGACGCCAGGACAGCGGAGTCAATCACCACCTTCCGGAGACACCTGAAACCCCACCTCTTTAAGGAATACCTAGGATAGGATAAGTAATCCTTCTCACCCCCCTTTTTAAGATTTAGATGCACTATTGTAAAGTGACTGTTCCACTGGATCTCATAAGGTGAATGCACCAATTTGTAAGTCGCTCTGGATAAGAGCGTCTGCTAAATGACGTAAATGTAAATGTCAACAGTCTTGTCATTTGCCTACGATTTGTTTCTTGGTCAAACGGACACAAGGCAGCGCCTTTCTTCCGGTCACTGACCGGATATTTTGGTTGAGATTTACCCGGACATTATTTCCAGACGTACGGCTATAGAATATACATCGCCTCGTGATCAATTAGATCGCTTATTAACATTTACTAATACCTAAAGTTGCATTACAAAAGTATTTCGAAGTGTTTTGTGAAAGTTTATCGTCGACTTTTTTAATTTAAATAAATGACGTTACGTTATAAAACGCTATTTTTTTCCTTGATCACACAGTCTTCATAGATCGATATCTAGGCTATATATGGACCGATTTTAATCGGAAAAAAGACCCAATAGTGATGTTTATGGGACATCTAGGAGTGCCAACAAAGAAGATGGTCAAAGGTAATGAATGTTTTATATTTTATTTGTGAGTTTTGTGTAGCGCCGACTATGCTAATTATTTTGTTTACGTCCCCTGCGGGTCTTTTGGGGTGTTAAATGCTATCAGATAATAGCTTCTCATGCTTTCGCCGAAAAGCATTTTAAAAATCTGACTTGTTGCCTGGATTCACAACGAGTGTAGCTTTAATTCAGTACCCTGCATGTGTATTTTAATGAACGTTTGAGTTTTAACGAGTGCTATTAGCGTTTAGCGTAGCGCATTTGCATTTCCAGATGTTTAGATGGGATGCCTGTGTGTCGGGTAGGAGCAAGAGGTTAACCTCAACAGGGGGACAAGGCAGGGTTGTGCGCTTTCGCCTATGCTCTTCGCCCTAATTATCGAACCGCTCGCTCAGACGATTAGATCTCATGCAGCAATACACGGCTATAATACTAAAGATACTCTAAATAAGATCTCCCTATACGCAGATGACATCCTTCTCTATGTAACAGAACCCCAGGCTAGTATCCCAGCTATTCTTGATGTGATCAATTTGTTTGGTACCTTCTCGGGATACAGAATAAATTGGAACAAGAGTGAATTAATGCCCATACGGTCGCAAAATACCTCCTGGCTAGAACATCTCCCATTTAAGTTATCTTCAGAAATATTTACCTACCTAGGAATTGTAGTTACCAAACAATACTTCTTACTATTTAAAGAGAATTTCCCCTCTCTGATACAAAAACTCAAAGCAAACATACTATTTTGGAGAACTCTCCCAATTTCTCTGCTCGGAAGAATTAATGCCATTAAAATGGTCTTCCTCCCACAACTGCTCTACCTATATCAGAACATCCCAGTATTCATACCTAAATCCTTTCATAAACAACTGGACTCAATTATCAATCCTTTCATCTGGGATTATAAAACACACAGGATAGGTAAAAAACACCTCTGTAAATCCAAGCTGGAAGGAGGATTGTCTCTCCCAAATTTGATATTTTATTACTGGGCCGCGTTGTTACGTTTCTGTTGGATGACGTACTTCAGGCATCCAGCTGGCTTAGTATGGAGCGGGAGGAGTGTCACCCCTTCTCTATTGGCGCTGTGATTTTGTCGCCTGTCAATCTGGAGATGTCACTTTATTGTAACAATCCTATTTCACATAGCACAGTCCGAATCTGGAAGCAAATTAAAGTCCACTTTGAGCTTAGACCAATGTCATTCATGCTCCCTGTCGCCAGGAATCCCTCCTTTGCCCCTTCTAACCTTGATAACACCTTTTGAGCGATGGGGAGAGTTGGGGATAAGTACCATGGGGGATTTATACATAGAAGGGACCTTTGCTTCCTTTGAGTTGCTGAGGGAAATTTATAATCTTCCCAGAAGTAATTTTTTCAGATACCTACAAATTAGAGACTATGTTAGAAAACACCTCCCAACATTTGAGAATGCTAAACCTTCCATGTTTGACGGATGCATAAAAATATGCCTCACCTCAGATAAACTGATATCGCGTCTATATGATGCTTTTCAATCTGTTAGCACACCTTCTACAGATGCCATCAAGGCAAAATGGGAGGAAGAACTAGGGACTGACATCTCGGTGGCAGACTGGGAAGAGAGCTTGAAGTATATCCACACATGCTCCATTAATTCCAGACATCGTCTCATACAATTCAAGATTACACTATTCCAAAACTAAACTGCATAGGATATTTCCTTACACATCCCCTACTTGTGATAAATGTCAGGCTACGCAGGGTACACTACTCCACTGCTTTGCCCTATGCTCTAGCTTGCATGGTTATTGGTGTGGAATTTTTGGGAAGTTTTGGAGACTTAAATAGATCCAGACCCGTTTCTGATAATCCTGGGAGTATCTGAGTCCCTAAACAGATTAACCAACCCCCAAAAACAACTAATCTCATACGGTCTCATCTTGGCAAAAAAACTAATCTTGTTGTTTTGGAAAAGGAGGGAAGCGCCCTCTACCAAATGATGGCTCAGTGAATTGGCAAACACTGTACACTTAGAAAGAATTAGATATATTCTGAACAATAAATTATCAACATTTGATCAAATCTGGCAGCCTTTCCTCTCCTACTTGGACGAGTCGACACTGTGAATTTGTACTTAACGCACTCTCAATTGTAATATTTTAATCTACCTTTGGGCAGCATGTGCTGGCCCTGCCACCCGAGCAGTTGGGAGGTTTTTTTGGGGGCATCTTCCCTCTTTCTTTCTACGTGTCCTTGTTTTGTATGTCGTGTTTTGTATTATTTGTTCTGCACCCAGAACTCTGGGTCTTGTTGTTCCTGTATGCTCTTTTATGTTTAGATAAGAATTGTATACCTGTCTTGTATACCTATACACCATTCTTGTGTGTGTTTAATAAAAATATTTGAAATAAAAAAAGATACCAATGTATACATGAAGGAGAGAAGCTTCATCAGTATCCTCTGTGAGACGTCTCACGATGGAGCCTGATGCTTGACTGGGTGGTACTGCTTCCCTCTGCAGTTTTCTGTGGGAATGAGCTGGTAGACACATCATGAAGGACACCTGTTATTTCCATGATGTAGACTGACCAGGTGAACTCAGGTGAAAGCTCTGTTCCTCAATGATGTAGTTTTTGTGTATTTATTATGGATCCTCATTAGCTTCCAGCAAAAAAACAAAGTGCGGTTGCAGTGAGCTGAGGAATGAAAACACTGGTCCTGCTGTGTCATGCTGATGGGAGGACTAGGGTATGGAGGAAACCACGAGTACAAGAATCCCTGCTGTGTGTCAACATTGCAGGCTGGTGGTGATGGTGTGGAGTGTGTTTTCATGCCACACTCTGGGCCCCTTGATAAAAGTGGAGCAACTTGGAATACCACAGGATATCTAAACATCATTGCCAATCAGGTGCATCCACCTCAGCCACCTCTGGCCTGCTCGCCTCCCTACCACTGAGGAAGTACAGGTCCCGCTCAGCCCAGTCAAAACTGTTCGCTGCTCTGGCCCCCCAATGGTGGAACAAACTCCCTCACGACGCCAGGACAGTGGAGTCGATCACCACCTTCCGGAGACACCTGAAACACCACCTCTTCAAAGGAATACCTAGGATAGGATAAAGTAATCCTTCTACCCCCCCCCCCTTAAAAGATTTAGATGCACTATTGTAAAGTGGCTGTTCCACTGGATGTCATAAGGTGAATGCACCAATTTGTAAGTCGCTCTGGATAAGAGCGTCTGCTAAATGACTTAAATGTAATGTAAATGTAAATTCCCATTTAACCTGTAGATGTTGGCTTTTTTCAATGCAGGATTCTACATGCAGGAGTTAGTCGGTAGCGTGGTGTGTCTGGTTTTGGGGAGGGAAATATGGCGAAGCCGAAGTGCTGTTCGAGTCTGGTGGCTCCAAGTTGAGTAAAACTGGTAAGAATGAATTGAATGGAAGACGGAGACGACGAAAAATGGATCGAACAGGCCACAAGTTGTAAATGAACATCGCTTTCTTATGGAGCGCGATTCATCAACAATTATGTATTGTTGGGAGATCATTTGAGGTCAGGAAGATGGTAAAGGAGGCATTAGGAAAGGTAGAGTCAGAGTGACCAGTAGTGGTTTTGATTTCATGCGTCTCAGAAGGGCAGAAGGAGAGAGCATTGTTTTTTGGAGCAGGGCACCGATAAAATGTGTTATATCTGGAGTTTCGTTGGAAGAGTGAAGAGTGTCTGCCTACTCATGTGATGCTGCGATATGTAAGATACGCAGTGAGAGCGATTGTGAATAAACCACTGCAGTTATGAAATTGATAAAATAATGGCCATGTTTCAAGTGTGTACCGACGGAATATTTTTGTTATTTATTAGGATCCCCATTAACCACTGCAAAATTATCAAAATGGTTCACTTCTCTCATTGACTTCTCAAACCCAGGCTTGGTCCGCATCACAAGCGTTCTCTGAAGTCTCGCGTTGTTTGCGTCTCTGGGTTTAGAAACTGGGGGTTGGGAAACAGTAAGTTCCACGCAGGCGCACATCATTCTTCACAATAAAGGACACGCCAGAATTCTGCAGTCGAGACCACAACTTTTGTGTACGTTTCAAATGTATTACTACTGGTATGTAATAGCACGTTATAATATCTAAAGAACATGTAATAACATGCTAGGTAACAAATACGTCAAGTTATTATGAAGTTTTGTAGAGAAAAAAATGTGCCAAACCGCGTGAGTGAACGTGATCACTTTTTATTTTTTACAATTGACATAGATACTCTGGGTTTGTCTGAGTGGATGTATCTCGTCAAGGTAATCTCATTAAGGATCAAATAATTTGAGATTTATGTGTTCTTTTAACATGACGTTTTTGGTTTTGTGTAACGTTAAAATTCACGAGCTGGTAAAATGGCGGTTCCCCCTCGGTCTGCATCAACGGACTACAGTGCAGGCAGTGAGGGTGCAGCAGAGAGACAATTTTACGGTTCCACTACTGTTTTGGAGCTAATTTGTAATGATTATCAGTTTTCTACATGTGTACTAATATTCAGACACATTAAGTTATCTTTATCTATAAATGTTACTATGGTGTGAACGGAAATACTTTTTGATTGGAATAATACAGTGACAATGTTATTCAGGAAAATAGTACATCGTGCTGCCTACAACATACTGCATGCAACCTTGTACTACATTTTTTTGAGTCATTTATGGGAATTCGGGAAATCTACTATAGATTAAGTGCGTTTAGAGTTGTGTAGCCTAATTTAAAGTGTATACTTTGCCTAATGTGAATGAATTCGTGTTTTGTTCTCAATGCTTAGTTACCAGATCTATTGAAATGAGATCAGTGCTTGACTTGGACAGGAACTCACTGGAGCTGAGTACCATCACCTCAAATGTCTACTGTTTGATCTCATGTTCCTCTTATAGAATATTAGTTCAACAGTATTGTGGAGCTCCTGCACCTAAATATAAACCATATTTTTAGAGAATTAAGAATGTGCCAGAACTGTCAAGACTAACTTTTGTATCTGTTTCTCTCTATTACTACTGGCTGACTCAGATTAAGCCTGAGGCCTGTAACATCAACAGTGAGGACAAACCCAGGCCTCCTCTCTCCTTCCACACTGACTCCAAACCTACAGTCACTGGGTCCTGATTGTGACAGTGGAGCCCAGTTTGCACTGCAGGATCCAGAGATGGCATCAGTGAAGCTGGAAGACTGCAGTCAAACACTGGAGCTGAATGTCAACATTAAAGATGAAGAAGAGGAGGAGAAGATTGGGAAACCTGTTTCTCATGGTAAGAGAAGGTTCTATCTAAGTTTGTTTCATTCCAACTTCCCACTGTGTATGAAAAGTTGCAGTAGAACTGTTTCATGATGAACTGTTTCAATGAGAAGGTAGATGTTATTTCATGCTACTGAGACTTGCATGGTTTGACACCAGTATTGCCAGTATTTGTTTTATTCACTGGGCTGTCTGGAGTGATCAGAGAGTAGACTAAAGAAGTGAAATAGACAAACTGCCAGTGTTTTAAAGTTATATGAAATTAGTCTGTAGTTTCTAACTCTTGTGATAGTGAGTGGAGGATTTATGAGATGAGATTTATGAGATACTTTTAGATTAGTTTTATTCCCTTTTGTATTGCACAGCCTGCTCAAATGAATACATACAGTATCAGCCTACTGATATGAATACATACACTACCCACCTACTGATATGAATACATACACTACCCGCCTACTGATATGAATACATACAGTACCCGCCTACTGATATGAATACATACACTACCCGCCTACTGATATGAATACATACAGTACCAGCCTACTGATATGAATACATACAGTACCAGCCTACTGATATGAATACATACAGTACCAGCCTACTGATATGAATACATACAGTACCAGCCTACTGATATGAATACATACAGTACCAACCTGCTGATATGAATACATACAGTACCCGCCTACTGATATGAATACATACAGTACCAGCCTACTGATATGAATACATACAGTACCAGACTATACAGTGCATTCAGAAAGTATTCAGGCACCTTGACCTTTTCCACATCTTGTTACGTTACAGCCTTATTTAAAATGGGTTAAATAAGAAACGTTCCTCATCAATCTACACACAATACCCCATAATGACAAAGCAAACACAGGTTTTTAGAAATGTTTTCACATTTATAAAACATTAAAAACAGATACCTTATTTACATAAGTATTCAGACCCTTGGCTATGAGACTCGACATTGAGCTCGGGTGGATCTTGTTTCCATTGATCATCCTTGAGATGTTTCTACAACTTGATTGTTGTCAACCTGTGGTAAATTCAGTTGATTGGACATGATTTGGAAAGGCGCACACACCTGGCTATATAAGGTCCCACATTTGACAGTGCATGTCAGAGCAAAAACCAAGCCATGAGGTCGAAGGAATTGTCCGTAGAGCCCCATGAAAAGAAATATTCTCAAGCTGGTAAAATGGCGGCGCCTCTCGTTCTGCGTCAAACTAACTTCATCTGCAGAGGGAGACAATTTCACAGTTGCACTGCTGTGTTGTGTTTTTGAAGTAAAACCGTGAATCCAATTTGTAAGTCGCTCTGGATAAGAGCGTCTGCTAAATGACTTAAATGTAATGTAAATGTAATACAAGGTTATTAAGGAAATAGCACATAGTGCTGCCTAAAACAAACCGTAACCTTGTACTAAACGGTTTTTGAGTAATTTATGCATTTTTCTACTACAGGTTAAGTTTCAGCTCAAATGTATTATGAAGCTCCTGCACCTAAATATAAACGGTACCGGCACCCAAAATGAGTATCGGCAACTATTTCAGTCCAAGTCGAGCACTGAATTAGATAATTGAACAAGAACAAATGTAACATATTTAATAAAGAATAAAGAAGGTGCCAGAACGGTCAAGAAAATATCTTTTGTGTCTTTCTCTTCTACTACTTGCCGACTCAGGTATGACGCCGGTAACATCAACAGTGACGACAAACCCAGCCTGCCTCTCTCCTTCCACACGGACTCCAAACCTACAGTCACTGGGTCCTGATTGTGACAGTGGAGCCCAGTTTGCACTGCAGGATCCAGAGATGGCATCAGTGAAGCTGGAAGACTGCAGTCAAACACTGGAGCTGAATGTCAACATTAAAGATGAAGAAGAGGAGGAGAAGGTTGGGGAATCTGTTTCTCATGGTAAGAGCAGGTTCTATCTATCTAAGTTTGTTGTTCATTCCAACTTCCCAATGTGTATGAAAAGTTGCAGTAGAACTGTTTCATGATGAACTGTTTCAATGAGAAGGTAGATGTTATTTCATGCTACTGACACTTGCATGGTTTGACATCAGTATTGTCAGCATTTGTTTTATTTACTGAGCTATCTGGAGTGATCAGAGAGGAGACTAAAGAAGTGAAGTAGACAAACTGCCAGTTTTAAAGTTCTATGAAGTCTGTAGTTTCTAACCCTTGTGATAGTGAGTGGAGGATGATATAGGTCATACTTTTCAAGACTTATGAGATACTTATCTAGTTTTTTATTCTCCTGTTGTATTGCACAGCCTACTAAAATGAATACGTACTGGTAGCCTAGTGGTTAGAACGTTGGGCCAGTAACCGAAAGGTTGCTGGATCGAATCCTTGAGCTGACAAGTTAAAAAATATGTCATTCTGCCCCTGAACACGGCAGTTAACACACTGAACCCCGGGCGCTAGAGACACGGGTGTCCATTATGGCAGCTCCCCGCACCTCTCTGATTCAGAGGTTGGGTTAAATGTGGAAGACACACTTCAGTTGAATACATTCAGTTGTACAACTGACTAGGTATCCCCTCTCCCATTCAGAAAGAATTTAGACCCCTTGACTTTTCCCACGTTTTGTTTTTGTTACAGCCTCATTTTAATATGGATTAAATAAAATAATCCTCATCAATCTACACACAATATCCCATAATAACCAAGCAAACACCGGTTTTGGAAATGTTTTCACATTTTCTAAAATAAAAAAATAAAAAACAGTAATACCTTATTTATGTAAGTATTCAAATCCTTTGCGATGAGACTTAACATTGAGCTCAGGTGCATCCTGTTTCCATTGATCATCCTTGAGATATTTCTTCAACTTGATTGTTGTCCACCTGTGGTAAATTCAATTGATTGGACATGATTTGTGAAGGTACACACCTGTCTATGTAAGGTCCCACAGTTTACAGTGCATGTCAGGGCAAAATCCAAGCCATGAGGTCAACGGATTTGTCCATAGATCTCCATGAAAGGGAATATTCTCAAGCTGGTTAAATGGCGGTGCCCAGTCGGTCTGCGTCAACGGACTTCAGTGCAGGCAGTGAGGGTGCAGCAGGAGAGACCATTTTTACGGTTGATATGGTCCTTGACTAGTCTCTCAAAGCACTTCATGATGACGGAAGTGATTGCTACGGGGCGATAGTCGTTTAGCTCAGTTACCTTAGCTTTCTTGGGAACCAGGACAATGGTGACCCTCTTGAAGCATGTGGCAACAGCAGACTGGGTTAAGGATGGATTGAATATGTCCGTAAACACACCAGCCAGCTGGTCTGCGCATGCCCTGAGGACGTGGCTGGGGATGCCGTCTGGGCCTGCAGCCTTGCGAGGGTTAACACGTTTAAATGTTTTACTCACATCGGCTGCAGTGAAGGAGTGTCAGCAGGTTTTGGTTGCGGGCCGTGTCAGTGGCACTGTATTGTCCTCAAAGCGGGCAAAAAAGTTATTTAGTCTGTCGGGGAGCAAGACATCCTGGTCCGTGACAGGGCTGGTTTTCTTTTTGTAATCCGTGATTGACTGTAGACCCTGCCATATACCTCTTGTGTCTGAGCCGTTGAATTGTGACTCTACTTTGTCTCTACACTGACGCTTAGCTTGTTTGATTGCCTTGCGGAGGGAATAGCTACACTGTTTGTATTCAGTCATGTTTCCGGTCACCTTGCCCTGGTTAAAAGCAGTGGTTTGTGCTTTCAGTGTCACGCGGATGCTGCCATCAATCCACGGTTTCTGGTTTGGGAATGTTTTAACCGTTGCTATGGGATCGTCAATGCACTTTCTAATATACTCGCTCACCGAATCAGCGTATTCGTCAATGTTGTTGTAGGAAGCAATGCGGAACATATCCCAGTCCACGTGATCGAAGCAGTCTTGAAGCGTGGAATCAGATTGGTCGGACCAGCGTTGAACAGACCTGAGCGCGGGAGCTTCTTGTTTTAGTTTCTGTCTGTAGGCAGGGAGCAACAAAATGGAGTCGTGGTCAGTTTTTCCTGAAAGGAGGGCAGGGGAGGGCCTTATATGCGTCGCGGAAGTTAGAATAGCAATGATCCAAGGTTTTACCAGCCCTGGTTGCGCAATCGATATGCTGATACAATTTAGAGAGTCTTGTTTTCAGATTAGCCTTGTTAAAAGTCCCCAGCTACAATGAATGCAGCCTCAGGATTTGTGGTTTCAAGTTTGCAAAGAGTCAAATAAAGTTTGTTCAGGGCCATCGATGTGTCTGCTTGGGGGGGAATATATACGGCTGTGATTATAATCGAATTCCCTTGGTAGATAATGTGGTCGACATTTGATTGTGAGGAATTCTCATTTCATTTTTTTATTTCACCTTTATTTAACCAGGTAGGCTAGTTGAGAACAAGTTCTCATTTACAACTGTGACCCGGCCAAGATAAAGCATAGCAGTGTGAACAGACAGCAACAGAGTTAATAACACAGTAGAAAAAAAGAGTCTATATACATTGTGTGCAAAAGGCATGAGGAGGGAGGCGAATAATTACAATTTTGCAGATTAACACTGGAGTGAAAAATGATCAGATGTTCATGTGCAGGTAGAGATACTGGTGTGCAAAAAAGTAAATAAATAAAAACAATATGGGGATGAGGTAGGTAAATTGGGTGGGCTATATACCGATGGACTATGAACAGCTGCAGCGATTAGTCAGGTGAACAGAAGGACTTGAGTTCCTGTATGTTGTTGTGATCACACCACGTCTCGTTAATCGTAAGGCATACGCCCCCGCCCCTCTTCTTACCAGAAAGATGTTTGTTTCTGTTGGCGCGATGCGTGAAGAAACCAGCTGGCTGCACCGACTCCGTTAGCGTGTCTCTATTGAGCCATGTTTCCGCGTAGCAAAAAACGTTACAGTCTCTGATGTCTCTCTGGAATGCTACCCTTGCTCGGATTTCATCAACCTTGTTGTCAAGGTACTAGGGAGTGGTGTGCGATGTACCCGTCTCCGGAGCCTGACCAGAATACCGCTTCGTTTGCCTCTTTTACGACGTCATTGTTTTGGGTCGCAGGCTGGGATCCATTCCGCAGTTGTCATATCGATCCCGTTAACTTTTTAGGGTTGTAATCCCGTTAAGGTATTATCACGTTTGGTAAAGGTTTGATGTTTTATTTTTGTGTGGAACCGAGTGATTGTGATCAACTATTTTACAAGTCACATAGCTAGAAGCTTTTGGTTTGTCTGAATAAATGTACATAATTTCCTCAATGTAGTTTTAATAAAGAATACAAGTATTTGAGCTTTCTGAGTTTGTTTAGCATGTTATTCATTTTGTGTCAAATTCACGAGCTGGTAAAATGGAGCTGTCCACTCTGTCTGCTCCAACAGATTTCAGTGCTGGTGCAGAGAGACCATTTCATGGTCACACTCCAGTTTTGAAGCTTAATGTAATGATCATCAGTTTTCTACATGTGTACTAATATTGAGACACCTTCAGTTGTTTCTATCTTTATCTATAAATGTTACTATGGTGTGAACAGAAAATACAATTGGTTTTTGATTAAAATAATACAGTGAAGACCAGGTTAACTAAACTTATACTAAATGTTTTTTTGCCATTTATGTGAATTGGGGAAATCTACTTTAGTTTAAGTGCACTTACTTTGTGTAGACTAATTTTAAAGTGTGTACTTTGTGTGATATGAATGTTTTGTTGTCAATGCTTAGCTACCTGATCCTGAAATGAGATCAGTGCTTGACTTGGACAGGAGCTCACTGGAGCAGAGAACCGGCACCTCAAATGTCTACTGTTTGAGCTCATGTTCCTGTCAAGGCTTTGGATAACTGGTGAAAAGGAGTCAGGCGCAGGAGAGTTGAGATGCGTGGACAAGGTATTTAATACACGAAAAAACACGGGTATAGAAACAATACAACGGTCCGTGAAATATACCAGTACCACGAATAAACTGGCATAGATACAAAGCCCGGCAACAAAATACCTCACAGTGATTTGGTTAATGCCTCAGTCAATACACCTCTATCCTTCTTCACGAAAATAAACTTGAGGAGGCAGGTGAAGTGGAGGGCCGAATGTATCTCTGCCCCAGAGATTCGGAAACATATGTTTCCATAGCCGCCGTCTCCTCTTGCGACAGGGGATACACGTGACTCCTGGGAAGTGCTGCGTCTACCAGGAGATTTATCGCACAATCCCCCCCCCCGCCGATGGGGTGGTAATTGAGTCAAATCGGTATATTCAGAGGGGATGCGCACGGTGGAGACCTGGTCTAGGCTTTCCACTGTAGTAGCACCGATGGAAACCCCTACTCACCTGGGTTGACACGAGAGTGTCCCGACAGACGTCCTCGCGCCTGCTGCCTCGACTCCCAGAGGAACCTCCCCAGCACCGACCGGCAGTGTGCCCTCTGCGACCACAGATGGTGCATGGAATGGCCCCGCCTCCGGTCGCCCTAAGTGCAGCACCTCCCAGCTCCATGGGCGGTGGTGCTGGGGGATGGAATTGACAGACCCCGATCTGGATGTCCGCGGGTAGCCAGCACGTTATCCAGCCGGATGGACAGGTCCACCAGCTGGTTGAATGTGAGAGTGGTGTCCCTGCAGTCCAACTCCCGACGGATGTCCTCGCGCAGACTCGATCAGGGCCCTGTCATTTCATCACAAACTCCTGTGCGCTCCTCGTCCCCTGCCTCAGGTGTACGAGACGTTCCCTCAGGCGGATGGTCAAAGACTGCCCGGAAGCGGTGGGTGAAATCCCGAAGTGGTCCAACAAGCTTCTTCTTCCCCCACATAAGGCGTTGGCCACTCCAGGTCCTTCCCCGAGAGGCAGGAGACGAGGGCGATACTTAGCCCGGCAACAAAATACCAGCCATCAGATACAGCCATCAACATAGAACTAACACGCACACATACATGTGGGAAACTGATAGAGGAAAATATGTTTGAAATGACTAATTATGTATACATTCCAATCAGAAACTGACTAGTCCAAATGCTATAATGTACTGTCCCTCTTGCTCCCTTTCACAATTGTATATAATGTAGTCAGGAAGTTAAGTAACAATGAAGGTCTGTTCTTTAAGTTCATTCAGTTGTACAAATCTCCAGGTGGTGGGAACGGGCCATCTCCAAAATGGTCGGGAATGTTGATTTATGCTGACTGGCCTTGACTTCGTGCTGATAACGCGGAGGCTTGAGAATTAGAGGGGCCCTCTGTTTGTGAAACTGAACGTTTGGAAAACGCTGACGTCATTTTCAGTTTATAACCTGTGGTAATGTGTGTGAGCATTTAGTACTCATCAAGAATAAATGCTGAACTTGTTTTTTAAGACTGGTCTCTTGCTAATTCATGCAAATGATAAACTTACAACTTATCATGAATTAGAAATGAGTGCGAATTTAATTGGTTTTGGCAATAAAACATAAAGGGATTAAGAATTCCTCTATCAGAAACAGAGGGTTAAATACTGAACATGTAATGGATCGGTGATGACTAGAAGACCGGTGACGTCGACAGCCGAGCGTCGCCCGAACAAGGAGAGGGATCGACTTCGGCGGAAGTCGTGGCAGTTCCTCTTATAGAATATTAGCTCAACAGTATTGTGGAGCTCCTGTGCCTAAATATAAACAGCACCAGCACCCATTTCAGTCCAAGTCAAGCACTGAATTAGATAATTGAACATATAATATATTTTTAGAGAATAAAGAAAGTGCCAGAACTGTCAAGACAATAACATTCGTTTCTGTTTCTCCTTGTTACTACAGGACTAGAATTAAGTCTGAGGCCAGTAACATCAACAGTAATGACAAACCCAGCCTGCCTCTCTCCTTCCACACTGAGTCCAAACCTACAGTCACTGGGTCCTGATTGTGACAGTGGAGCCCAGTTTGCACTGCAGGATCCAGAGATGGCATCAGTGAAGCTGGAAGACTGCAGTCAAACACTGGAGCTGAATGTCAACATTAAAGATGAAGAAGAGGAGGAGAAGGTTGGGGAATCTGTTTCTCATGGTAAGAGCAGGTTCTATCTATCTAAGTTTGTTGTTCATTCCAACTTCCCACTGTGTATGAAAAGTTGCAGTAGAACTGTTTCATGATGAACTGTTTCAATGAGAAGGTAGATGTTATTTCATGCTACTGAGATGTGCATGGTTTGACACCAGTATTTCCAGCATTTGTTTTATTAACTGAGCTATCTGGAGTTATCAGAGAGTAGACTAATGAAGTGAAATAGACCAACTGCCAGTGTTTTAAAGTTCTATGAAGTGAGTCTGTGTCGTTACTATCCCTTGTTATAGTGAGTAGAGGATGACAATCCCCTTTTTTTAGCTTTCATCTCTTACCCACTTTTAGAATAGTTTTATTCCCCTGTATTGTACAGGCTCCTGATATGAATACATATGTCACCCGGTACAGACAGAAGAGGACCGGCCACCCCTTTGGGCCTGGTTCCTCTCTGTTTCTTCCAAGGTTCCTGCTTTCTAGGGAGTTTTTCGTGGCTACTGTGCTTCTACATCTGCATTGCTTGCTCTTTGGGGATTTGGGGTTGGTTTCTTGTGTAAAAAGAGCTTCATAAAATACATTTGATTGACATGTATATCACATCAATTGACTGGTTGTTCTGATGTTGTTCACACAGGAGACCATGTTGAGACATTCTCTACATCCAGAGAGCATCAGCAGGAAGATCACAGAGCAAAGATGTCTCACCACTGCACACATTGTGAGGAGATTTTCCCATTTCTATCAAAGCTAAAAATACACCTAAAAACACACACAGGAGAGAAGCCTTACTCCTGCTCTGAATGTGGGGCGAGTTTCTCTCATCGGTACACCTTAAAGCGGCATGAACGTATACACACAAAAGAGAAGCCTTACTCCTGCTCTGACTGTGGAGCAAGTTTCTCTCAACTGGGCAACTTAAAAGACCATGAACGTATACACACAGGAGAGAAGCCTTACTCCTGCTCTGACTGTGGGGCAATTTTCTCTCGACTGTGCACCTTAAAAAACCATGAACGTATACACACAGGAGAGAAGCCTTACTCCTGCTCTGACTGTGGGGCAAGTTTCTCTCGACTGGGCACCTTAAAAAACCATGAACGTATACACACAGGAGAGAAGCCTTACTCCTGCTCTTACTGTGGAAAGAGTTTCTCTCAACAGGGCCACCTAAAAATACATGAGAGTTTACACACAGGAGAAAAACTTTACTCTTGCTCTGACTGTGTAAAATGCTTCAAAACGCCAACTGCGCTAAAAGTTCATCATGGAACACACAGAGCAGAGAAGCCTTTCTCCTGCTCTGACTGTGGAGCAAGTTTCTCTCAACTGGGCAACTTAAAAGACCATGAACGTATACACACAGGAGAGAAGCCTTACTCCTGCTCTGACTGTGGGGCAATTTTCTCTCGACTGGGCACCTTAAAACAACATGAACATATACACACAGGAAAGAAGCCTTACTGCTGCTCTTACTGTGGAAAGAGTTTCTCTCGACTGGGCACTTTACAAAAACATGAACGTATACACACGGGAGAGAAGCCTTACTCCTGCTCTTACTGTGGAAAGAGTTTCTCTCGACCATGCACCTTACAAAAACATGAACGTATACACACAGGAGAGAAGCCTTTCTCCTGCTCTGGCTGTGGAAAGAATTTCTCTCACCTGGGCACCTTAAAACAACATGAACGCATACACACAGGAGAGAAGCCTTCTGCCCTGACTGTGGAAAGAATTTCTCTCACCTGGGCACCTTAAAACAACATGAACGTATACACAAAGGAGAGAAGCCTTACTCCTGCTCTGACTTTGAAAAGAGTTTCTCTCAGGAGTAAGAGAAGCCTGACTCCTTTTCTGACTGTGGGGCAAGTTTCTCTCGTCCGGACAAAGGAGAGAAGCCTTATTTCCGCTCTCAATGTGGCAAGAGTTTTTCCCAATTGGGAAATGTAAAAACACACCAACGGATACACACTTCAGAGAAGCCTTATCACTGCACTGACTGTGGGAAGAGGTTCTACAGATTGGGTCATTTAAAAAGACACAAATGTATACATAAAGGACAGGCCTCATCAGTTCTCTCAGACCAGCTAAGATTAGACACTCCACTTAATTCTCATGTCATTAAATAATTGGCAACGTTGAATTTGATCAAATTCAAATGAAGAAAGTGTAGAACACTATTGTAATCCTATAGTTTCTCACTGTGAGAGAACAATGCAGAGGAAAGGGAGCATTATAGAATGTTAGTCTCTCTTTACTGATCAGTGTGCACCTTGTCAGTTTTGGTGTGAGAGAGAATAAAGTAGACGGCGCACGTCAAACATTTTATTTATGACCCTATGTCCGGATGACGTGTGCATTCCCATATTTGGGCATCCGGTAAGGACATCCTGGCGGGAAGTGATCACGTGGTTATGCCCATATATGTTCATCCTGTTCTCACGCCTTGGAGTGAGTGCGACAATATGTATATAATTCCTTTGAAGTTGTCATGATGATTGATGTCTAGTGACCTCTTTGAACTGGGGGGGATGACCATTTCATAGAGTTTGACCCCCCCACCTCCTGTTTTATTGACCTTAGGGTTGTTGTCTATGAAACACGAATGTCCTGGGGTATTGGGGTTGGCAGACGCCTTATAAATAAAGCCCAGAACAAGATTTTTTAAATCAGCATGGATTTTGTGATCAGTGGCAAAGCTGTGATGACTGTAACAACGGAAGCAGGACCTCGGTTGAAACATCGAGAAAGGGCCAAGTATCAAGCCACAATATATGATGCGCCAAAAAAAACGGTTTCTAAGTGTGTATAGAACCCAAATACTGCCCGCAACTACGCTGAAAGATCAAGTGCTGATGTCTAATGAACATCAATCGGGGTATCGGTTTGATTACCTGGCCTGTAGAGTGAACCTCTATACGGTAGCCGAAGGAGAATAATATACAGACCAGACTTTAGGAGTGGACTACGGGCTTGAAGACTGGACGGTTTTTCGCAAGGTTGTGTGTCCCGAACTGAGCCTTATCACCAAGGGGTATAGCTTGTTCAAGGTGCCCCTGACTCCTCAGGAAGAATAATTCACAGGGTGAAAATACAAAGAAACAATGGACTTCCATGTGGCTACGTGGAGTTCTATTTCGGCAACGAGGAAACCCGCAACCAAAACATTTGTGATGGTGGTGATTTTAGGTTTGCGCATGCTTATTCCTTTTCAAATTTGGGATCTAATGGAATTGAAAATGTTCCAGCTGTTGGACGCTCTCTTTGTACAGGGCCAACAGCGGCGGAGCATAGTTCATGTAAAGAAGTGCATAATATATACGAATCCTCAGGATTATGATTCAAAGGAGCCCCAAGAAGGTACATCCTCAGAAGGGACAGCCTCCGAAGAAAACTAAGTACGCGGTTTCGTTAACCACGCCCTGATACCCAAAGGACTGGTTCAACAATAAAAGGAGTGCCCTTAAAGCCTCCAGTTCTTCATTTCATCATACACCATGGATATTCATACAACATACCAGGACTCCGATACGACATGGGGGCCAGACCCTAAGGACTTTATGCCTGGCGAGACCCACGACACCCCCTACATGTACACAGCCTGAGGACGTGTTTGATGGGGTAGTCAGTACTATTTTTGTGGACACCATCAAAGCCTCTGTAGCCACACTTCTAGATGTGGTGATTGGAGAATATATAAGAGAGAAATGCATCGGTTGTGAGATCAATCACCCCAGCAAGCGCCGTATATGACCCGCCAAGATACTACTTCTTCAACCAATTTGAGGAGCTGGTGAAAAGACTGGTCCTGCAGGTTTATACCATCGCTGGTCAGAGCCCTGGAGTCAATGGGTCTTGTGCCGTCTATCCCCAGAGTTTACTTGGTAACCACGGCATTCCTACATGAACTGAAGGAGGCAATCTACATCCACGATAAACTCAAAGAAATCCGACACACCCTGTTGGACGACAATAAATACCGGGAAGCTGTGGTGGCTGATGTGATGACTTTCTGGCTCAATAAACCCCAAGAGACCGAGTGACATTTTGTTATTTAGATGTAATGCAATGGGCAACTATGTGTATACGATGTTAGAGATAATAAATAAATGTCTTCTTTTGAGAGAACTTACAAATGTTATGCATCAGATTATTGAAAATAAAGTGAACAATGTATCATTCTACACAACACACAATGCCTGGGTTAATGTAGAGCGTGTGCTGAAAATGGAACAAATCATGAATCATGTTGTGGATGATTCTGAAGAACTACATTACATTACATTTAAGTCATTTAGCAGACGCTCTTATCCAGAGCGACTTACAAATTGGTGCATTCACCTTATGACATCCAGTGGAACAGTCACTTTACAATAGTGCATCTAAATCTTAAAGGGGGGGGGTGAGAGGGATTACTTATCCTATCCTAGAAACTAGAACTAGAAACAACTTTGTCTAAGATTTTACTTTATTTGTTTGAAACACCATTTAATTGTAACGTGTATCATATTTGGTGTTTATATGCTTATATATCGGACATGTGTGTTTTAAAAGTTCAGCGACACAAGTCTAAATCAAAACCAAATATACAGGGTGTTGCATGCTGTGATCGTTGAGAAAACTGGGACATGTATCCTGCAAAGAATCCTGAATTGTCTGTATACGTAATACTTGATGCATGAATAAAATAAAAATTCTATAATGAAAATGAAATGTTGTCGTTATTTGAAAGTGGCTCATTAACGTTATTGTACCTCAGAGAGGCAAGAAGGATGGCGGAGCAGATGTTGAAAAACATTTATTATAATCCCTCTAACCCCGGGTCTTATGGTGGTAAGGAACATTTACAGAGAGCTATAGCCGAAGAAACAGGTAGCCGGTTAAGTGATTCTAAAGTGAATGAGTGGTTATCAGAGCAGGATGCATATACTCTCCATAAACATAAATAAGGCCTGTCGTGGTTCCAGGGGTTCTAGTGTGTCGTAGCTGGAAAGGAAGGCTTGAACATGAGGATCAGACTTTTTGAGGGCTGTCCATTCGTGCTCCCACAAAACCACAACTTTTAACCTGAAAGTAGCCTGGAAAGAATCCAATTTCTTTTGAAACTCTTGATACATTTCCACAAAAATCTTTTGGGTTAGGACACACATGGCCGGGGGCACAAAGCAAGATTTACAACCGTGGAAGAAACAACCGTTGTACTCATACGATAGGTTTTCATGCACGCCGATGCAATAGTTGTACAACTCCAGGGGTCAATGCCTGCATCTTTGATTACCTCTTCTCTGAATCTGAGGCATCCTTCACCAAGTATAACCACATCATTGTCACAGTATGATTCCATCTCTTTATGGAAATCAAAGGGGCCATGTCTTACTGTCTCGTACCATGTCATGAATCTCTCACGCTCTTTGGGAGACATTTGATCACACCCGTACATTTCGGGGCAGGGATAAGATCCAATATAATGTAGATTCTCCTCAGATGTGAAGAAGTGCGGGGAACCAGCCTTTCACAGAGTTTTCAAAACCCAAGGCCTTTGGCATTTGAGCCAATCTCATGGGTAAGAAGCTTAAACTGTCAATCTATCTCTGGTTGAAGGCGGGGTCTACAAAACACAAGATTTTACTACCTTGAGCTATGACACTGGGTGCAACGCCTTGCTGTATCAAGGGGTTCAGAAGAAGGTCATAGGCTCGAGCATTGTGTGCTATAAACGTGAAGTTTCTGTATTGGGGTTTTCTAAAGTGTTTTAGAAAGAACAGTGCACAATTGGGTCCCTCGGCCGACCACTTTTCACCCTTGAAAGTCATGGTCGATACAAAAATAGGCAAATGAACCCCTGATTGCTGATTTATCTCAATCATATAACACTTTATTTCTCTGAATGTTCAACTTCAGCCACGGACTGAATATAACACTTTTGTGTTGCACTTCTTGAACCACTTCAGTGTCTCTGCTTTTCAAAGGCCCTTTACAGATTGAGCAATGTATGATTCCACACACATGCGGTTTAGGGCTATCTATATTAAGGTTGTAATTACAATGGCATTTTGGGCATTTCTTGTTAATGTCACAACTGCTTACAGATTTACAGGCCTTGGGGTGCCATGTTTCAATTTTGTGTTTTTCGTAACAGTAGGCGGAACGACATGTGCGGTGGCAATCCTCACAGGGTGTCAAGTGTAAGGGTTGCATAGGACAATTTTTATCCAGACATACTGAACAGTTATAACGGCACGAGTGCCCCCCCCCCCCATTCGGGTGTAGCCGGTATGGCAGGATGGACACATATGGTGCGCCTAAAAACGCTGTAATGTTCGTTTTGCACATAAAAGTACAGAGTCTGAGGATGAGGTTGGGGGTTGTTTTGGAATTTCAAAAGAGCTGCATTAGCTCTACTGTGGTACAAAACCACAATCTTGATATTCAGAAAGTTTTCAAATTTGAGTATGTCAGAGAAAGCCACAGCATCCTGTATACCGTTGTAACGCCGCTAGATCAGTACATCCCGTGTTGAGTAAATGGGACAGACCTTTTGCAAAGCATAGCTTATTACCGGGATTGTGAACGTTTGAGGTAGACCCTTTTATTGCTTAGGATTTCTGACTGCATTATGCTATCTAGCTTCCTTCTCTGCCCACCACCACCCTGGGGTTGACGTATTATTTGCACTACAAGCTCGAGGGTCCTATCGGCTATGACGGATACATTTGACTGAACAAGTCGTTCTAGCAGGGCCATAAATTGTTCAAGATCTGCTTCGCCATTGGTCAAAATAAGAGATACCGTGTTATACAGGCAATCTCCACAAATTTCCAACTGTAAGACATCACGTGGTTCGCCATAATCTCTAGCCCTTTCTAACAGTTCATTCAGAGTGTCCAATATCATTACGTAAAACACAGCGTAGTCAAGATTCTGATTCACCCATGCGAAATTGAAAAACTGTCGAATCTCTGTATTGTTTAATTGATTTCGGTACCCAACACGAACACTTCTATCCATACCGTTTCCATCCTGATTTATTAGACAATTTTCCAATTCCTCAAAAACATCGTATTGCGTTTCAGACTCTTCGGACATGGGTGTTAATGTCTGGTTTTGAGGGGTGTGTGTTGCAGAATTAGATCTCAGGCTCTCTTCATCTGGGTAATTAGCGATATGGGGGCTTCGGGAATCTGTGATAACAGGTTTTCGTCGGACGGCGCTGACTCATTCATACGATTAATAATTTCTATGAGTTCGGCTGGAATCTGTGATAATATGCTTTCATCTATTGGTATTATGTCTGTTTACCCCCGCCTCTTTCATATGGTTAATTATAGCTTGGAATTCTGGCGGTATCTGGGATAAGAGGTTTTCAACTGTCTCGCCTAGGTCTGTTGGGTCAGCCATATGGATAATTAATGATGTGTGTTCTTGGGTTATTCTGGGAGGATCCGTGTAACATATATGCTTTTAACGCCTGTATTTGCGTTTTTTAATCGGATTGCTGTTTAACATACGTGGAATTGCTCTATGCCAGAAGGATATATCCTGACGGTATTGGCGCTCTAGTAAAACACCCAGGCGTCTGTGTAGCAAAACCTTTCGGGATTTTAGAGCCCTGGAAAAGGCTGTGAAAAACCTAGCTTGTTCTATTTCAGATCCGTCTGTTGTCACCACAGAATTGGCAGAATCAAGAAGGTTGGCCGCATCCCATAATAACCGGTCGTCTGCCTCGGAAATGTCATTTATAAGGTTTAAATCCTCCGTTTTGGTTGTTTCATTGGGAATGTTCGGTGAGCCGGGATCCTCCTCGCGCTTAAGATGTGTGAGGTATTCGGTGCCATTATACGCCGGGGAGGAGTCTGAAAGAAGATAATACATACAAAATAGGTTATTAAACATAAAAATATGTCAGGTAAAAATGTCAAACACATTTCAGGTGTAATACTATATATTAACAATACATAATTACATTACCTCTGTTCTGACCGAATCGCGTAAACCGGGGGGGGGGCTTGACTTTTGTCACCAAGAATTCCCGATTCTGCCAGGCCTGTCTCGTTGGAGCCTGACAAAACATTATTTGTCCTTGTTTTAACATATTCAAGGCTAAAAATGTATAAATAATAATTATAATTATATATATATATATATATATAATGGTTTCATACCGTGTCCATGGAGCGCCGTCTCGTAAATTCCCTGTCCTGTCGTACTTTTCCGGAGGGGTTGATTCTGAGCAATGTATTTGCGCCCGAGTTGTGCGTTGTTTGCTTGGGTTAGGAATATGGAGCGAGCTGGTGGAGGTTCCCAGGGGAGTTGACCGGACGTTTAAATCCTCTGTTCTCGGTGTGTTTGAAAAAACGTTCGTACAGAACGGGAGAATTGCATCTGTGTCATCGGATCTGTCATCTGCTCTTCCGAAGCCGTTCAGGGTCCACATGGACCCCGTTATTCTTCTTGGCTGTATGTCAGCTGTAAACACAAAAAATAGCTTTTAATATAGGGTGCACACGTTTTTGTTTTGAATGTATAAATATTCTTGTGTATGTGATTATTGGATTTACGTCTACAATAATGTGACGGGGTTTGGCTGCATGCGATTTGCTCCTGAGAATCGCCGTCTAACGCTGTCTGTTCCAGATCATTTATCCCTCTGAGCAGCTGCGTAAATCTTGGAGACCCTACAAACTTTAGATAATATTAACATTTTATACGATAAGAATACGTGCATTGACCCACGTTTAAAACACATATAACTCCATGTTTAATATTACAATAACATCCTTAATGTTCAAACAATTCCACGCATCCAAATCTAATATATATATTTTCATTAACTCACCTTCAGAAAGCTCCATTAGGACGGATTCACAGATGATCCTTTTAAATGTTCAGTCCGATAACTATTCGGGGTTGCTGGCCTGTGGGTTTGTAGCTGCGCTAAAGCGGTGCTAACATAGTGGATCGGACACTCGCTCCTCCGTCTTGGCTCAAAAGGAGAGATACTACGGAATGCATTTACAGGGCATGGGGGGTGACGTTTTTTCGGGCGATATCCTGTTTGCAACACCCTGTATATTTTGGTTTAGATTACAAAGGTAGTGATTTCAAACAACAGGAGGGGTGTCGAGACAGTAAGACGTGGCCCTTTTGATTTCCTACATCCTCAGGGTTAGCACCTTGGAGGGTGTCCGATGTAAATGTATAGACCGGAGTGGGGGCACGGTTAGTATATGCGCTGATTAGAAATATCAATGTTTATCCCTGGGGGTCGGTCTAGACATGGTGTATTCTTTCTGGGGGCTGGTTGACTTTTTAGCCTTCACATCCTCTGGAGGGTGAGATAAATTAGGATTTGAAAGGCATATGTGTTAATGAATCGAAAATCACCATTTTAAGAGACGCCGTCACACTTTTTGATGGGGGATAGGCAGGTATCTGTACATACCGTTTGCATGATAGTGAAACCTTGGTTTCAAACGACCCCTGCAGAGAGAGAGAGCCTTGAGTGCAGATGCCTGGGCATTGTTGAACACACCCCCTACCTTTTGTTTTTGAAACACACACACGCACACCAGCACACGCACGCACACACACACACGGCTTTTCCGTAAGTCTTTTTTCTTAGCTACAGACCGGGGTGGGAGAGTTAAGGAGAGCTTCCCATTCATTAAGGGGTGAGATACCATTTTAAAACCATTTTATTTCATTCAAATATTAAGTACATACAGTTTAAAACCTCTACGGGATTGCTGTCCCTAAACCGGGATGCTTGTTGTTAACGTGACTAGAATGACTCTGTATACAGCAGCCAACTTTCCGGGACAGACATGTCTTTATATGGTCTTTATTTATATTCTTGTTCATTCTTGTTAGCATAGTAGCAGTTTGAACCTCTGACGTATACTCTAAGGGAAGTCTAAGCTGAGACAAAGACAGCATCTTTAATCATGTGGTTAAATCGCAACAGCCATTGTCTACATTGTGGGAGGCAACCCGTTAGTTCAAACCCTAAATAAACATTCCTGTTTCTAACTTCTAATGACTACAGAAAAGTCCAAATTCAACCCTTCCTTATAAGATAACATTGAATATATATAGGCAGGGTAGCCTAGTGGTTAGAGCGTTGGACTAGTAACCGGAAGGTTGCGAGTTGCGAGCTGACAAGGTACAAATCTGTCGTTCTGCCCCTGAACAGGCAGTTAACCCACTGTTCCTAGGCCGTCATTGAAAATAAGAATTTGTTCAAAACACACCAAAACTGACCAGGTGCATACTGATCAGTAAAGTAAAGAGAGGCTAACATTCTATAACACTCCCTTTCCTCTGCACAGATCTCTCAAAGTGAGAAACAATAGGACTACAATAGAGTGTGTTACAACTTGTTGATAATTAAGTGAAGGAATTATTTTAATCTTCACTAGTCAGAGAACAGATGAGGTTTCTCACATTTATGTATGTTGGTGTCTTTTTAAGTGGCCATGTTGAGAGAAACTCTTCCAACAGAGCAGGAGTAAAGCTTCTCTCCTGTGTGTATACATACGTTGGTGTTAAGTTGCTCTGCTGAGAGATAATATTCTTGCAGTCAGAACAGGAGTAGGCCTTCTCTCCAGTGTTGAATTATGAACTGTCAGAGCAGAGATACAGATTCTCTCCTGTGTGTATTTTTAGCTTTGATAGAATTGGGAAAATCTCCTCAATGTAGGCAGTGGTGAGACCTCCTAGCTCTGATCTTCCTGCTGTTGCTCTCTGGATGTAGATAATGTCTCAATATGGTCTCCTGTGTGAACAACATCAGAAGAACCAGTCAGTTGGTGTGAAACACCAGAAGCTTGTTATTTTCAGGCTTTGACTTCCTCTCTGCCTTTTCCCTGAAAAACGGATGCTTCCGGTGTTCGTTGACTCCGCTGAGGGTGCAGGTACCGAGACTAAAACCCCAAAGAGCAATGCAGAAGCACAGTGGCTAGTAAATACTCCCTAGAAGGAAGGAACCTAGGAATAAACCTAGACAGCAACCAGGCTCCGAGCAGTGGCCGGGCTCTGGCTGGGTCACTCAAGGACATTACGAGACTTGCCCAGAAGCCCCTCCTGCGTTGTCTTGACTGTGTGTTTAGGGTTGTTGTCCTGTTGGATGGTGAACCTTCACCCCAGTATCATCAAGCATCTCTCTGACATCTACTGTCAACTGTAGGACCTTATATAGACAGGTGTGTGCCTTTACAAAGCATGTCCAATCAATTGAATTTACCACAGGTGGACTCTAATCAAGTTGTAGAAACATCAAGGATAATCAATGGAAACAGGATGCACCAGAGCTCAATTTCAAGTCTGATAGCGAAAGGTCTGAATACTTATGTAAATAAGTATTTCTGTTTAAAAAAAAAAAAATTTTGCAAACATTTCTAAAAACGTGTTTTCATTGGTATTATGGGGTATTGTGTGTAGATTGCTGAGGAAAACGTTTTATTTAATACATTTTGGAATAAGGATATAAAGTAACAAAATGTGGAAAAAGTCAAAGGGGTCTAAATACTTTCCAAAGCACTGTAGCTAATTTAGAAAAACGGGATTGTCTTCTTGTCCTCCTTTTTAATGTTACAAATAACAATGAATATCAACAACTCTGTCTCTGTTATATGTTTCGTTCTAGTAGGCATTTCCCATCTTGGAGTCTGAGACCTTGTGGAAATCTGTCGTAGAGAAGAATAATGTATAACAATTTAGACACTACATTACCCTATAGTAGTTATCATCATCATGCTTTCCATGGTTTAAGCCTATAGCTAGCTATGCCTTGCTAACTAGTTATTGTGTTATCCAGCTAGCTATAAAAGTGCATGCTAACACGAAAGATATGTTTAACTAACCCAAGATTGACCACACCCTGTTTCCAATGGGGAACTTTTATTATGAAGGCAAGCGGTAAATTCCACTGATGTGGATAATAGTTATTGTGGCTAGCTTCACACAAAGGTGAGCCCAGCTAGCTAGCCAGTAGCGACCATATCATAGCTATTTGTCAGCTTCAGGTTAGGAAACTTAGCAGTAGCTAGTCAAGGTTAGAAAGCTACCTAGCTAATCCAAACAAAACTCAACATACTACATGGAAAGTATATTCTGTACAATGTGATATGGTAACTAGTTAGCAGGCCTAACAATAACGCCAGCTAATGTTAGCTAGCTACGGTTATGGCACTGCAGTTAGCCAGCTAGCCAAAATGCTAGCTAACTTCCTCGTTCAGCAGAATTCATGTATCCCCAAAATAAAACGAAACAAATTCAATGGAAAACGCACCTTTCTCTCTCTTGACGTTTTTGTCTCGTCTATAACACTTTTTTCTTGTGCGACAATCTACTAGACTATATACTAGACATTTATAGAATAAATCATACATAGTGGCTTTTGGCGAATGAATATATATAAAACCAACTTTACCTCGGTCTGCCTACTCATGTGATTAAAAAACAAAACAACTTTATTTAACAAGGCAAGTCAGTTTTTTTTATTATTATTATTTTTTTTTATTAACAACAAATCAATACATAAAGCACATGAGGGAACACAAGCATACATAGATTACAAACAATGGACAATCGAGCTAGGGGGTACAATATCACATTACAATTACACAAGGACCTTAAGGGACATGCATATACTTACAATTCTAACAGATTTTTTGTTAGTAGAGCATTTAACCGTCTTAAAATACAGTTCAATTTCTTTTTGTAGGATACGAAAATGTGGTTTTCTGTTTGTAAATTTACATTTGTGTATATGAAATTTGGCCAAAAGAATAATGAAATTAATTACATAAAAATGATTCCGCTTATTTCTATTGTATGTAAAGAATCCAAACAGTACATCTCTCCACAATAGTGTAAAATCTTCATAAATGTGTTCAATTATAAACCTACTGATGTCTTAAGGCAAGTCAGTTAACAACAAATTCATATTTACAATGACGGCCTACCAGGGAACAGAACAGGGGGTTAATTGCATTGTTCAGGGGCAGAGAGAGATTTTTACCTTGTCATGTAGGGGATTCGACACAGCAATATTTCGGTTACTTGCCCCGCTCTTACGCTAATAACTAGACTACCTGTGATAGGTAGGATACGCAGTGAGAGCTATTGTTAACAAGCCACTGCAGTTATGAAATTGATATTAGCCGCTGCAAAGTGTCAGAATTGTTTACTTCTCTCATTGACTTCTCAAGACCAGGCTTGGTGTGCTTCACAAGCCTTCTCTGAAGTCTCGCGTTGTTACGTCTCTGTGTTTAGAAACTGGTAGTGGGGGAACAGGAAGTTCCGCGCAGGCGCACATCATTCTTCAGAATAAAGGATACGCCAAATTGTGCAGTCGAGACGACAACTTCTGTGTCCGTTTCTAATGTATGTCTACTGGTATGTAATAGCACGTTATAATATCGAAAGAACATGTCATAACATGCTAGGTAACAAATATGTCATGAAGATGAAGGTGTTATGTGCTATGTTTTGTGTCAAACCGCGTGAGTGAACGTGATAACTTTAGTCTCAGGGGATGTATATCATTTCGTCAATGTAATTTCATTTAGGATCAATCTATTTGAGATTTCTGGGTTCGTTTTACATGTCGTTTTTGGTTTTGTGTAAAATTCACGAGCTGGTAAAATGGCGGCTCCCCCTCGGTCTGCATCAACGGACTACAGTTCAGGCAGTGAGGGTGCAGCAGAGAGACAATTTTACGGCTCCACTACTGTTTTGGAGCTAATTTGTAATGATTATCAGTTTTCTACATGTATACTAATATTCAGACACATTAAGTTATCTTTATCTATAAATGTTAATATGGTGTGAACGGAAATACTATTGGTTTTTGATTGAAATGCAGTGAAGAAAATGTTATTCAGGAAAATAGTACATAGTGCTGCCTACAACATACTGCAACCTTGTACTAAATGGTTGTCATTTCTGCATTTATGTGAATTTGGGAAATTTACTATAGATCATGTTTTAACTCATTTTGAAGTGTCTACTTAATTAATTAATGTTTTGTTGTCAATGCTTAGCTACCAGATCTATTGAAATGACATCAGTTCTTGACTTGGACAGGAACTCACCGGAGCTGAGTACCGTCACCTCAAATTTCTGCTGTTTGAGCTCATGTTCCTCTTATAGAATATTACCTCAACAGTATTGTGGAGCTCCTGTACCTACATATGAACAATATTTTTAGAGAACTAAGAAAGTGCCAGAACTGTCAAGAGTAACTGTTTCTCTTTATTACTACAGACCGACTCAGATAAAGTCTGAAGCCGGTAACATCAACAGTGAAGACAAACCCAGCCTGCCTCTCTCCTTCCACACTGAGTCCAAACCCACAGTCACTGGGTCCTGATTGTGACAGTGGAGCCCAGTTTGCACTGCAGGATCCAGAGATGGCATCAGTGAAGCTGGAAGACTGCAGTCAAACACTGGAGCTGAATGTCAACATTAAAGATGAAGAAGAGGAGGAGAAGATTGGGAAATCTGTTAATCATGGTAAGAGAAGGTTCTAAGTTTGTTTCATTCCAACCTTCCACTGTGTATGAAAAGTTGCAGTAGAACTGTTTCATGATGAACTGTTTCAATGAGAAGGTAGATGTTATTTCATGTTACTCAGACTTGCATGGTTTGACACCAGTATTGTCAGCATTTGTTTTATTCACTGGGCTATCTGGAGTGATCAGAGTGTAGACTAAAGAAGTGGAGTAGACAAACTGCCAGTGTTTTAAAGTTCTATGAAATGAGTCTGTAGTGTCTAAGTCTTGCCTACAGATATGAATACATACAGTACCAGCCTGCTGATATGAATACATACAGTACCAGCCTGCTGATATGAATACATACAGTACCAGCCTACTGATATGAATACATACAGTACCAACCTGCTGATATGAATACATACAGTACCAGCCTACTGATATGAATACATACAGTACCAGCCTACTGATATGAATACATACAGTACCAGCCTACTGATATGAATACATACAGTACCAGCCTACTGATATGAATACATACAGTACCAGCCTACTGATATGAATACGTACAGTACCAGCCTACTGATATGAATACATACAGTACCAGCCTACTGATATGAATACATACAGTACCAGCCTACTGATATGAATACATACAGTACCAGCCTACTGATATGAATACATACAGTACCAGCCTACTGATATGAATACATACAGTACCAGACTATACAGTGCATTCGGAAAGTTTTCAGACACCTTGACTTTTTCCACATTTTGTTACGTTACAGCCTTATTTTAAAATGGGTTAAATAAGAAACGTTCCTCATCAATCTACATACAATACCCCATAATGACAAAGCAAACACAGGTTTTTAGAAATGTTTTAAAACATTAAAAACAGATACCTTATTTACATAAGTATTCAGACCCTTGGCTATGAGACTCGACATTGAGCTCGGGTGCATCTTGTTTCCATTGATCATCCTTGAGATGTTTCTACAACTTGCTTGTTGTCAACCTGTGGTAAATTCAATTGATTGGACATGATTTGGAAAGGCACACACCTGGCTATATAAGGTCCCACATTTGACAGTGCATGTCAGAGCAAAAACCAAGTCATGAGGTCAAAGGAATTGTCCGTAGAGCCCCATGAAAGGAAATATTCACAAGCTGGTAAAATGGCGGCGCCCAGTCGTTCTGCGTCAAACTAACTTCATCTGCAGACAATTTCACGGTTGCACTACTGTGTTGTGTTTTTGAAGTAAAACCGTGAATACAAGGTTATTAAGGAAATAGCACATAGTGCTGCCTAAAACAAACCGTAACCTTGTACTAAACGGTTTTTGAGTAATTTATGCATTTTTCTACTACAGGTTAAGTTTTAGCTCAAATGTATTGTGAAGCTCCTGCACCTAAATATAAACAGTACCGGCACCCAAAATGAGTATCGGCAACTATTTCAGTCCAAGTCGAGCACTGAATTAGATAATTGAACAAGAACAAATGTAACATATTTAATAAAGAAGGTGCCAGAACGGTCAGGAAAATATCTTTTGTGTCTGTTTCTCTTGTACTACTTGCCGACTCAGGTATGACGCCGGTAACATCAACAGTGACGACAAACCCAGCCTGCCTCTCTCCTTCCACACTGAGTCCAAAGCTACAGTCACTGGGTCCTGATTGTGACAGTGGAGCCCAGTTTGCTCTGCAGGATCCAGAGATGGCATCAGTGAAGCTGGAAGACTGCAGTCAAACACTGGAGCTGAATGTCAACATTAAAGATGAAGAAGAGGAGGAGAAGGTTGGGAAATCTGTTTCTCATGGTAAGAGAAGGTTCTATCTAAGTTTTTGTTCATTCCAACTTCCACTGTGTATGAAAAGTTGCAGTAGAACTGTTTCATGATGAACTGTTTCAATGAGAAGGTAGATGTTATTTCATGCTACTGACACTTGCATGATTTGACATCAGTATTGTCAGCATTTGTTTTATTTACTGAGCTGTCTGGAGTGATCAGAGAGGAGACTAAAGAAGTGAAATAGACCAACTGCCAGTGTTTTAAAGTTCTATGAAATGAGTCTGTGTAGTTACTAACCCTTGTTATAGTGAGTAGAGGATGACAAGCCCCTTTTTTTAGCTTTCATCTCTTACCCACTTTTAGAATAGTTTTATTCCCCTGTATTGTACAGGCTCCTGATCTGAATACATATGTCACCCGGTACAGACAGAAGAGGACCGGCCACCCCTTTGGGCCTGGTTCCTCTCTGTTTCTTCCAAGGTTCCTGCTTTCTAGGGAGTTTTTCGTGGCCATTGTGCTTCTACATATGCATTGCTTGCTCTTTGGGGATTTGGGGATTTGGGGTTGGTTTCTTGTGTAAAAAGAGCTTCATAAAATACATTTGATTGACATGTATATCACATCAATTGACTGGTTGTTCTGATGTTGTTCACACAGGAGACCATGTTGAGACATTCTCTACATCCAGAGAGCATCAGCAGGAAGATCACAGAGCAAAGATGTCTCACCACTGCACACATTGTGAGGAGATTTTCCCATTTCTATCAAAGCTAAAAATACACCTAAAAACACACACAGGAGAGAAGCCTTACTCCTGCTCTGAATGTGGGGCGAGTTTCTCTCATCGGTACACCTTAAAGCGACATGAACGTATACACACAAAAGAGAAGCCTTACTCCTGCTCTGACTGTGGAGCAAGTTTCTCTCAACTGGGCAACTTAAAAGACCATGAACGTATACACACAGGAGAGAAGCCTTACTCCTGCTCTGACTGTGGGGCAATTTTCTCTCGACTGGGCACCTTAAAAAAACATGAACGTATACACACAGGAGAGAAGCCTTACTCCTGCTCTGACTGTGGGGCAAGTTTCTCTCGACTGGGCACCTTAAAAAACCATGAACGTATACACACAGGAGAGAAGCCTTACTCCTGCTCTTACTGTGGAAAGAGTTTCTCTCAACAGGGCCACCTAAAAATACATGAGCGTTTACACACAGGAGAAAAACTTTACTCTTGCTCTGACTGTGTAAAATGCTTCAAAACGCCAACTGCGCTAAAAGTTCATCATGGAACACACAGAGCAGAGAAGCCTTTCTCCTGCTCTGACTGTGGAAAGAGTTTCTCTCATCGGGATAACTTAAAACAACATGAACATATACACACAGGAAAGAAGCCTTACTGCTGCTCTTACTGTGGAAAGAGTTTCTCTCGACTGGGCACTTTAAAAAAACATGAACGTATACACACAGGAGAGAAGCCTTACTCCTGCTCTTACTGTGGAAAGAGTTTCTCTCGACCATGCACCTTACAATATCATGAACGTATACACACGGGAGAGAAGCCTTACTCCTGCTCTTACTGTGGAAAGAGTTTCTCTCGACCATGCACCTTACAAAAACATGAACGTATACACACAGGAGAGAAGCCTTTCTCCTGCTCTGGCTGTGGAAAGAATTTCTCTCACCTGGGCACCTTAAAACAACATGAACGCATACACACAGGAGAGAAGCCTTCTGCCCTGACTGTGGAAAGAATTTCTCTCACCTGGGCACCTTAAAACAACATGAACATATACACAAAGGAGAGAAGCCTTACTCCTGCTCTGACTTTGAAAAGAGTTTCTCTCAGGAGTAAGAGAAGCCTGACTCCTTTTCTGACTGTGGGGCAAGTTTCTCTCGTCCGGACAAAGGAGAGAAGCCTTATTTCCGCTCTCAATGTGGCAAGAGTTTTTCCCAATTGGGCAATGTAAAAACACACCAACGGATACACACTTCAGAGAAGCCTTATCACTGCACTGACTGTGGGAAGAGGTTCTACAGATTGGGTCATTTAAAAAGACACAAATGTATACATAAAGGACAGGCCTCATCAGTTCTCTCAGACCAGCTAAGATTAGACACTCCACTTAATTCTCATGTCATTAAATAATTGGCAACGTTGAATTTGATCAAATTCAAATGAAGAAAGTGTAGAACACTATTGTAATCCTTTAGTTTCTCACTGTGAGAGAACAATGCAGAGGAAAGGGAGCATTATAGAATGTTAGTCTCTCTTTACTGATCAGTGTGCACCTTGTCAGTTTTGGTGTGAGAGAGAATAAAGTAGACGGCGCACGTCAAACATTTTATTTATGACCCTATGTCCGGATGACGTGTACATGCCCATATTTGGGCATCCGGTAAGGACATCCTGGCGGGAAGTGATCACGTGGTTATGCCCATATATGTTCATCCTGTTCTCACGCCTTGGAGTGAGTGCGACAATATGTATATAATTCCTTTGAAGTTGTCATGATGATTGATGTCTAGTGACCTCTTTGAACTGCGGGGGGTGACCATTTCAAAGAGTTTGACCCCCCCCCCCTGTTTTATTGACCTTAGGGTTGTTGTCTATGAAACACGAATGTCCTGGGGTATTGGGGTTGGCAGACACCTTATAAATAAAGGCCAGAACAAGACATGCGTCCTCAGAACACGAAACAAGATTTTTTTAGATCAGCATGGATTTTGTGATCAGTGGCAAAGCTGTGATGACTGTAACAACGGAAGCAGGACCTCGGTTGAAACATCGAGAAAGGGCCAAGTATCAAGCCACAATATACAATGCGCCAAAAAAAACGGTTTCTAAGTGTGTATAGAACCCAAATACCGCCCGCAACTACGCTGAAAGATCAAGTGCTGATGTCTAATGAACATCAATCGGGGTATCTGTTTGATTACCTGGCCTGTAGAGTGAACCTCTATACGGTAGCCGAAGGAGAATAATATACAGACCAGACTTTAGGAGTGGACTACGGGCTTGAAGACTGGACGGTTTTTCGCAAGGTTGTGTGTCCCGAACTGAGCCTTATCACCAAGGGGTATATCTTGTTCAAGGTGCCCCTGACTCCTCAGGAAGAATAATTCACAGGGTGAAAATACAAAGAAACAATGGACTTCCATGTGGCTACGTGGAGTTCTATTTCGGCAACGAGGAAACCTGCAACCAAAACATTTGTGATGGTGGTGATTTTAGGTTTGCGCATGCTTATTCCTTTTCAAATTTGGGATCTAATGGAATTGAAAATGTTCCAGCTGTTGGATGCTCTCTTTGTACAGGGCCAACAGCGGCAGAGCATAGTTCATGTAAAGAAGTGCATAATATATACGAATCCTCAGGATTATGATTCAAAGGAGCCCCAAGAAGGTACATCCTCAGAAGGGACAGCCTCCGAAGAAAACTAAGTACGCGGTTTCGTTAACCACGCCCTGATACCCAAAGGACTGGTTCAACAATAAAAGGAGTGCCCTTAAAGCCTCCAGTTCTTCATTTCATCATACACCATGGATATTCATACAACATACCAGGACTCCGATACGACATGGGGGCCAGACCCTAAGGACTTTATGCCTGGCGAGACCCACGGCACCCCCTACATGTACACAGCCTGAGGACTTGTTTGATGGGGTAGTCAGTACTATTTTTGTGGACACCATCAAAGCCTCTGTAGCCACACTTCTAGATGTGGTGATTGGAGAATATATAAGAGAGAAATGCATCGGTTGTGAGATCAATCACCCCAGCAAGCGCCGTATATGACCCACCAAGATACTACTTCTTCAACCAATTTGAGGAGCTGGTGAAAAGACTGTGGTCCTGCAGGTTTATACCATCGCTGGTCAGAGCCCTGGAGTCTATGGGTCTTGTGCCGTCTATCCCCAGAGTTTACTTGGTAACCACGGCATTCCTACATGAACTGAAGGAGGCAATCTACATCCACGATAAACTCAAAGAAATCCGACACACCCTGTTGGACGACAATAAATACAGGGAAGTTGTGGTGGCTGATGTGATGACTTTCTGGCTCAATAAACCCCAAGAGACTGAGTGACATTTTGTTATTTAGATGTAATGCAATGGGCAACTATGTGTATACGATGTTAGAGATAATAAATAAATGTCTTCTTTTGAGAGAACTTACAAATGTTATGCATCAGATTATTGAAAATAAAGTGAATGATGTATCATTCTACACAACCCACAATGCCTGGGTTAATGTAGAGCGTGTGCTGAAAATGGAACAAATCATGAATCATGTTGTGGATGATTCTGAAGAACTAGAAACAACTTTGTCTAAGATTTTACTTTATTTGTTTGAAACACCATTTAATTGTAACGTGTATCATATTTGTTGTTTATATGCTTATATATCGGACATGTGTGTTTTCAAAGTTCAGCGACACAAGTCTGTAAATCAAAACCAAATATACAGGGTGTTGCATGCTGTGATCGTTGAGAAAACTGGGACACGTATCCTGCAAAGAATCCTGAATTGTCTGTATACGTAATACTTGATGCATGAATAAAATAAAAATTCTATAATGAAAATTAAATGTTGTCGTTATTTGAAAGTGGCTCATTAACGTTATTGTACCTCAGAGAGGCAAGAAGGATGGCGGAGCAGATGTTGAAAAACATTTATTATAATCCCTCTAACCCCGGGTCTTATGGGGGTAAGGAACATTTACAGAGAGCTATAGCTGAAGAAACAGGTAGCCGGTTAAGTGATTCTAAAGTGAATGAGTGGTTATCAGAGCAGGATGCATATACTCTCCATCAACCTGTAAGAAAGGCGGATCTATGTGACATGCAGGTCCTTGCAGATAAAAATTATGGAAATCGCTACATGCTAACGGTTACAGATATTTTCTCTAAAATAGCATTTGTAAGGGGCTTAAATAAGAGCGGGGCAGAGGTGACCCGGGCCTTTGACCCTATCTTGAAGGAAACTTTTTTAAAATAATACTATTCAGAAAATCATGAAGAAGCACAATATAATACATTTCGCTACAGGCTCGGATTTGAAAGCTTCAGTTGTTGAACGCTTTAACAGAACTCTGGAGGAGCGCATGTGGCGATATTTTACAGCTCACCACACGCATAGATACATCGATATAGTTCAAGGTTTAGTGAAGGGATACAACAACAGCTGCCATAAGAGTATATGTATGAAGCCCTCCGAGGTCTCTTCTGAAAACTTTTTTCTTCAAGTCTTTAAAAATCTGTATGGTTTGTTCCCCCTTCGCCGTAAGAAATATGAGCAGCGATGAGTTGTTCACCGCTACCGAGTGTTGTCTTGGAGGATCGTTACAAAATATGACACTTACAAGAACTTGTGAATTCAATATAGGCTTTTAATACAAACATATCAGAAGCCTAGATGGTCCGCGGAACACACCCTTTTCCAGAGCACTGGCTCTGTTTTTATACACACACAACATATGAGTCCATCCCACATGCAAATGAAGTTACATCCCTCAGTCCATCTGCCACCATTATCTTTCAATCTGTGCTTCCTGCTTGTTCACGCCCAATAACGCCCATATCTGCTTTCAGTCAAGTTATAATGGTGACAGGACCTCTTCATGTCCAAAAAATAATACATGCCCATCTTTTCCTATGGGCCCCTTATGTTTAGCTTGTCCTTATTAGGACTAGTAGACTATGTGTCTCTTCTCTTCAAGTCCTAAAAATATATGCCCTATGTCTATAGTCCATCAGTTGGTCATTTGGCTGATCCCCTCCTTTGTATGTCCCTCTGACCTTGGTATGTCCAGCTGTCCTATGCTCTCATGGCCTTACTTTGGCTTCCTGTCCTATACAATAGACAATGCATTTTACCAGAATGGCAAATGCACTCTTAAGTGTATCTTTCTCTTGTGGTACAGTATTATGTTTCTCCCTATATGTACATCTTGCTCCCACAGTGTCTACCACGCATACCCCAGGTCTACAAGTTAAAATATTATGACTGGGAGCTTATAGAGGGATCTTTTTATGAGCAGGAATTACAGAAGTTACAGTTGGGTAAAGACAAAGTCTTTCACGTGGAGGAGATTCTAGATCAAAAGAGAGAAAAGGGTCCAAAAAATGGGTGCTGGTCCGCTGGAAAAACTGGCCCCAAAAGTTCAACAGTTGGGTATTAGAGCAGGATGTGGTGGAGGCATCGGGGGTTAACTTAAACCCTCATGCATGATAAATCCCCCATCATTCGCATGTACACAGGAGTGCATCATGGAACACACCGGCTTCTACCTGACTCTCCCCAGTAATGCGTCGTAATAATCAGAGTTAGAATTATACAACCAATTTTCCAAAGCCTATAGAGTTATCAGAGGCCTGGGAAGTAGGTCTCAGCGAGATTACATAACCCCATAGTTGGTATAATATCAAAGATAAGGACCGTGATTTTTATTGCAAAGGGATATCGGAACTTGCAAAACTTATTAAGCTTAAAAAAGGATTCTATAGAACCGTCGACAGGATCGTCTCAGAGTTGAATGAACTCCTAACCCCGAACAATATGGAAATATTCCTGATCTACAACCCTGTACATAAACGTGTACAAATCTCAGGGGATGCTGACGGGGGTATAAAGACCAGCGGTAAGTTAGCCTACATGTTGGGGATGGGTCCCAATAAATGGAAGTGAAAGATAATTTATTCCCATTCCCTGCGGATCTACATTCAGGATTTTACAACATATTTGTGTATACCGACATCATATCCTATCTAAGGGTCGGAGACAGCTGTGTGCCCCTCCTGAGAACAGTTCATATAGACGGAAAGGATGGGGACATAGTCACTGTCACCTACGACAAGCCACACTACGTACCTGTAAGCAAAAAATATATTGAAAACATTCTGGTTGAGCTTAAAACGGATCAGAACGAAAACATTGAATTTGCTTATGGTAAAACGATTGTAAAACTCCACTTTAGACCCACCAAAACCTATCTACAAATATAATATTAGTATTATATATTTTTATAAACATAATACAAATCAATTTAAATAGGGTTATGGACCATCAACATCTCGACCCTAACCGCTATGTCTCATACTATGTTGATCAAGTGGGTAATGGACTACCTGGCTATTATGGATCCCCGACCATGTACGGTTCGGGGATAGGAGGTATATTTCGTAACCTCTTTAGGATGGTTTTACCGTTTATGAAGAGAGGCTTCAGCATAGCCAACCCACGTTTAAAATCAGTGGCTAAAGATACAGTAAGTGCGGTTGTAGCCAATGCTATGACCAGAAGGACGTCGCCAGATGCAGAGCGTCAAGAAGCCTCGGGGCTTATGATGTTGTCTCGAAGACCAAAAAAGAGACCTCCGGGTATAAAGGCGCAGGCTTGCTTCTAAAGAGCGGAGGTTAAACAGTTAAAAGAAACTCAGTAAGTGACTGTCCCACTGGATGTCATAAGGTGAATGCACCAATTTGTAAGTCGCTCTGGATAAGAGCGTCTGCTAAATGACCTAAATGTAAATGTAAATGTAAAGACGTGGTACAGTGAGGAGGTCTGGACCAAAAACGACAAAAATACTCTGAAGTATTTTCTAAAAGATGAGTGCAACGTGGCTCTTTTACACCGCATGTCCTCTGAAGCTGTAAAGACAGAGCTCCATCTTTTCACGGCCCCCTTAACCCAACATTCAAATAGAGAGGTCCAGTTATGTGGAGATAGCCCCACTCTCTGCCATTACAGACAACGGTCCTATACAATTTTTCATACCAGGCCACGATGACAACTATCTGGACTTCAACAACACCTTGGTGCATTTGCGTCTAAATGTGACCAAAAGAGATGGTACTAATATTGCAGGCGATGCCAAAGTGAGATGACCCAAGATGGCCGTCCGTTCTTTAGCTGTTGCCCCAACTAGGCTTCTCAAGAGGGGCAGGTTTCTTTTTAAACGCAGAGGCATAGCTGTTACTTTTTAGGAATGTACGCAGCCGGCCACTCCCATGAGGAGCAGGCTGGTTCGTAGCCTCAGGTGTTCTGGAATATTTGCTTTTAAATCCACGATTAAATAAGAAAATGGCGCTTTGGTAGCAAATCTGTCGTTCTGCCCCTGAACAGGCAGTAAACCCACTGTTCCTAGGCCGTCATTGAAAATAAGAATTTGTTCTTAACTGACTTGCCTGGTTAGATAAAGGTAAACAAATATATATACATTAAAAGCACAATCATTATTTCAAATAAATTATCAACACAGTAATACGTTTTGGTAAATGGCTAGAAAAACGAATTCAAAATAAAATATCAAATCTAGAGGTAAAAATACATTGTTCCTTTTGATAGTGGTAAATTGTTATTAGTATTATTAACATAATATTCAATAATTCCACCTTTCCAAATGATTGCGTTCTCTACATATAACACCAGCATTTACATCCACTGGAGAAATAATAAACAGTAGATAAACTGACTAAATATGTGAATAAATACCAAATACTTCACCTTGCCCTTGTGCTTCCCCTTCCCTTCCCATGTGTATGAAAAACATTCATACGGGTACTGTTTCATTTCCTTTGGGGGGGCATCCATAGAGAAATGAAAATACAAATTATATTTTTTAAATCTGTTCTTATCAGTTTAATATAATAATAATAATAATAATAATAATAATAATAATAATATCTGACACGTCCCCTATCTGGGGACCATATATTAAATAGATTTTTGGAACAGGGAGATGGAATAGGGGCTTGCTCCGTCCACTCCACGCATCGACCTGGTATTGCAGTACCTCCAGGAACGGTGCACCCCCTGTCGTTGTAAATATAAATCAGACGTTGATACGTTTTAATTTGTTACATCTTTCTCAAACAGCACAGATGTGATTCACTGTAGAAGCACTGGTCCTCTTAAATATTATAATATGCAACCTGGAATTAAAATGCAAGGGCACATCAGATGGTCTGTTCTGACCATAACAGTCACACCAAGCATAGGGTTGGTTGGTATAAGATTGAAATGGGTAAATAATGTAACCATGAAAACCCTATGAAACAGTTCCCCAATACCATCTGATGTATATATTTAATGTACTACATGAATGGTGACCACAGCCCTTCCAACAATACATTTAAATCATGTTTTACTGTGATTGTTCCACCCTGCTGAATGTATTCAATGTATTCCATTAGATGTGTCTCCCAGTGCAGCTTTACTTCCAGGCTATTATTATCTTCTATGCTCCTAGGTCTAGTACAATGGAAAATATATAGTTTTTTGGTCACTACCATTCCACAAAAATACCATGCTATATTTTTTTCATTGTACTACAATCATACAATTTTGTACAGGTCTTCACTTCGGAGTGCTGCTGCATGCCCTTTGCCTCTCTTGACCATGTCGGGCAGGCCGGGCACAACACACAAAGCTCAAGACGCCTCTCCACTTCCCTCTAGTAGCTTCTTTGGTCAGCATGATAATACATCACTCCCGATAGACACCAGCAAAAACTCTTGCAGAAATGTAGCAGCCTATACACCTAATCATTAGTGATGTGACATGCTGTATTACATGGAAACTGTAGGCTACTAACAACAGCAGCTACATAGTCTAGTTTACTATGGTCCTGTCCCTCTGACCAGGGTAAACAAAGTGGTAATGTTGTGTATTGTATATACAGTATTTCACTTTAAACAGTTTATTTTATTTAATTACACAAGAAAAAAAGCACTTGCCCAGCATAAATTCAGCATAAATTCATGTACAAACATTTTTCATTACATTTTTGTCATTTAGCAGATGCAGCAGATCCAGAGCAACTTATAGGACAAATAAGAGTTCATTGCCTTGCTCAAAGGCACAATGACCGATTTTTCACCGAGTCGGCTTAAGATTCAAACCAGCAACCGGCCCAACACTCTTAACCACTAGGCTACCTGCCGCCAGATCAATTAACTTCAATACAGTTATTCAAATACATTCATCATCAATGACTAAAATAATGAATCTACTATTAAAATACAATTTAATAAACACAATTAGATGATTCATAGCCTGTTCATCATTAAAAAAAAAGTTGTTTAGTAATATTAAATGATCCACCCAAACTAATGCTGAAAACGGATCATCACACCAACTTTTCTGATATACACTAAACATTAGGAGTTGCACCCCACCTCAATTCATCGGGGCATAGAATGTCCAAGGTGGTGAGAGCTTTCCACAGGGATTCTGGCCCATGTTGACTCCAATGCTTCCCAAAGATGTGTCAAGTTGGCTGGGAGTGGATCTCTACTTCGAATATCTTGTTCCATCTCCTCCCTCAGATGAACAATTGGATTGAGATCTGGTGACTCGTCAGGCCACTGCAGTAAACTGAATTCACTGTCATGTTCTTGGAACCATTCCTGGACAAGCCTTGTGGCATAATCCTGCTGAAAAAATATATTTGCAGATGGATACACTGCTGCCATGAAGGGAGGCACCTGATTGGTAAGGATTCCTTAGAGATCCTGTGGCATTCAAACATTGCTCATCTTTTATCAAGAGGCCCAATGCGTGGCCTGAAAACACACCCCAACCATCACACCACCAGCCTGCAATGCTGACACACGGCATGGATGCATGCAGTGGTGTAAAGTACTTAAGTAAAAATGATTTAAATAACTACTTTAGTAGTTTTTGGTGGCACCTGTACTTTACTATTTATATTGTTGGCAACTTTTACTTCACTACATTCCTAAAGAAAATGTACTTTTTACTCCACACATTTTCCCTGACACCCAAAAGTACTTGTTACATGTTTTATGATTAGCAGGACAGAAAATGGTCCAGTTCACACACTTATCAAGATAACATCCCTGGTCCTCCCCACTACCTCTGATCTGGAAGACTCACTAAACACAAATGCTTTGTTAGTAAATGATGTCTGAGTGTTGGAGTGTGCCCCTGGCTATCCATAATATAAAAAACAATACAAATGTGCCATCTGGGTTGCTTAATTTCAGGAATTTGAAATGATTAATACTTTTACTTTTGATACTTAAGTATATTTACAACCAAATACTCTTACTCAAGTAGTATTTTATTGGGTGACTTTCACTTGAGTAATTTTCTATTAAGGTTTCATTACTTTCACTCAGTCTGACAGTTAGGTACTTTTTCCACCACTGGATGTATGTCCTCGTGGTTTCCTCCCCCAGTCCTCCCATCAGCATGAAACAGCAGGAACAGGGATTCATCAGACCAGGCAATAGGTTTCCAACTTTCCAGTGTCCAGTGTTTTCATTTCTTAGCCCACTACAACTGCAGTTTCTTGTTTTTTGCTGAAAGCTAAATGGGGATCCATAATAAATCCACAAAAACTACCTTATTAACGATCATAGCGATCATCATTCCCCTGGTCAGTTTATGTCATGAAAAGAGCAGGTGTCGTTAATGTTTGGTACACTCAGAGTATGTTGTGTCTACTAGCTCATTCCCACAGAAACCTGCAGAGGGAAGCAGTACCACCCAGTCAACCATCAGAATCCAGTGTGAGACGTCTCACAGAGGATATTCAACCGTAAATTAATCTCAATATCTTTACAGTAGAAACTAACAAAACTCACCAAAACTGACAAGGTGCACACTGATCAGTAAAGTAAAGAGAGGCTAACATTATATTACTCTCCCTTTCTTCTGCACAGTTCTCTCACAGTGAGAAACTATAGGATTACAAAAGAGTGTTCTACGCTTTCTTCATTTGATCCAATTCATCCTTGCCAATTATTTAATGACATGAGAATGAAGTCCAATATCAGCTGGATTGAGAGAACTGATGAGGCTTCTCTCCTTTATGTACACATTGGTGTATTTTTAAATGGCCCAATCTGTAGAATCTCTTCTCACAGTCAGAGCAGATGAAAGGCTTCTCTCCTGTGTGTGTTCTCTGATGAAATTGTAACCTAGTTGATGTTGGGAAGCATTTTACCCAGTCAGAGCAGGAGTACGGTTTCTCTCCTGTGTGTGTTCTTTGATGAACCTTTAGATCAGTTGATGTTGTGAAGCATTTTACACAGTCAGAACAGGCGTAAGGCTTCTCTCCTGTATGTTTTTGTTTGTGTGTTTTTAAGCGGCCCAGTCGAGAGAAACTCTTTCCACAGTCAGAGCAGGAGTAAGGCTTTTCTCCTGTGTGTGTTCTTTGATGAACCTTTAGCTCAGTTGATGTTGTGAAGCATTTTACACAGTCAGAATAGGAGAAAGGCTTCTCTCCAGTGTGTATTTTTAGGTGTATTTTTAGCTTTGATAGAAATAGGAAACTCTTCTCACAATGTGGGCAGTGGTGAGACCTCTTCACTCTGTGATCTTCCTGCTGTTGCTCTCTGGATGTAGAGAATGTCTCAACATGGTCTCCTGTGTGAACAACATCAGAAGAACCAGTCAGTTGGTGTGATATACATGTCAATCAAATGTATTTTATGTAGCCCTTATTACATCAGAAGTTGTCACAAAGTGCTTTACAGTAAACCAGCCTCAATCCCCAAAGAGCAAGCAATGCAGATGTAGAAGGAAAGTGGCCACAAAACTCCCCAGCAAGCAGGAACCAAGGAAGAAAGGTAGAGAGGAATCAGGCTCAAAGGGGTGGCCAGTCCTCTTCTGCTGTACCAGGTGACATATTTATTCATATCAGAAGGCTGCACAATACAAAAGGGAATAAAACTATTCTAAAAGTGGGTCAAAGTCGTGAAAATTCTCCTCCCCTCATCATCACATGGGTTAGTAACCAGGCTGTATCACATCCGACCGTGATTAAGAGTCCCATAGGGTGGCGATCAATTGACCCAGCGTCGTCCAGGTTTGGCCCGGGAGGTAGGCCGTCAATGTAAATAATTTGTTCTTAATTGACTTGCCTAGTTAAATAAGTTAAATTTACATTTACATTTACATTTAAGTCATTTAGCAGACGCTCTTATCCAGAGCGACTTACAAATTAATAAAAAAAATACTAATTTCATGGTACTTTAAAACACTGGCAGTTTGTCTACTTCACTTCTTCAGTCTACTATCTGATCACTCCAGACAGCCCAGTGAATAAAACAAATGCTGGGGCAATACTGGTGTCAAACCATGCAGGTCTCAGTAGCATGAAATAACATCTACCTTCTCAATGAAACAGTGCATCATGAAACAGTTCAACAGCAACTTTTCATACACAGTGGAGAAGTTGGAATAAACAACCAAATTAGATAGAACCTGCTCTTACCATGAGAAACAGATTTCCCAATCTTCTCCTCCTCTTCTTCATCTTTAATGTTGACATTCAGCTCCAGTGTTTGACTGCAGTCTTCCAGCTTCACTGATGCCATCTCTGGATCCTCCAGTGTAAACTGGGCTCCACTGTCACAATCAGGACCCAGTGACTGTAGGTTTCTTCTCAGTGTGGAAGGAGAGTGGCAGGCTGGGTTTGTCCTCACTGTTGATGTTACCGACCTCATACCTGAGTCTGCAAATAGTATAAGAGAAACAGACACAAGTTATTTTCTTGACAGTTTTGGCAAGGTCTTTATTCTTTATTAAATATATATATTTTGTTCAATTATCTAATTCATTGCTTGACTTGGACTGAAATAGTTGTCGATAAACATTTTGGGTGCTGGTACGGTTTATATTTAGGTGCAGGAGCTCCACAATACTTTTGAGCTAAAACTTAATCTGTAGTAGATAAATGCATAAAAGACTCAAAAACCATTTAGTACAAGGTTACAGTTTGTTTTAGGCATCAATATGTGATATTTTCATTGATAACGTTGTATTCATGGTTTACTTCAAAAAACAATTGTATTTCCTGTTCACACCATAGTAACGTTTATAGATAAAGACAAACTGAATGTGTCAATATTATTTCACATGTAGTAAACCGATAATCAATACCTTTAGCTTCAAAACAGTAGTGCAACCGTAAAATTGTCTCCCTGCTGCATCCACACTGCCTGCACTGAAGTCTGTTGACACAGACCGAGTGGGGGCCGCCATTTTACCTCCCCGTGAATATTTCCTTTCATGGAGTTCTACGGACAATTCCTTCGACCTCATGACTTGGTTTTTGCTCTGACATGCACTGTCAAATGTGGGAACTTATATAGCCAGGTGTGGGCCTTTCCAAATCATGTCCAATCAATTGAATTTACCACAGGTTGACAACAATCAAGTTGTAGAAACATCTCAAGGATGATCAATGGAAACAAGACGCACCCGAGCTCAATGTCGAGTCTCATAGCCAAGGGTCTGAATACTTATGTAAATAAGGTATCTGTTTTTAATTTTTTATAAATGTAAAAACATTTCTAAAAACCTGTGTTTGCTTTGTCATTATGGGGTATTGTGTGTAGATTGATGAGGAACGTTTCTTATTTAACCCATTTTAAAATAAGGCTGTAACGTAACAAAATGTGGAAAAAGTCAAGGTGTCTGAATACTTTCTGAATGTAGTGTATAGTCTGGTACTGTATGTATTCATATCAGTAGGCAGGTACTGTATGTATTCATATCAGTAGGCTGGTAGTGTATGTATTCACATCAGTAGGCTGGTAGTGTATGTATTCACATCAGTAGGCTGGTAGTGTATGTATTCACATCAGTAGGCTGGTAGTGTATGTATTCACATCAGTAGGCTGGTACTGTATGTATTCATATCAGTAGGCTGGTACTGTATGTATTCATATCAGTAGGCTGGTACTGTATGTATTCATATCAGTAGGCTGGTAGTGTATGTATTCATATCAGCAGGCTGTGCAATACAAAGGGGAATAAAACTAATCTAAAAGTATCTCATAAATCTCATCTCATATCCTCCACTCAGTATCACAAGAGTTAGAAACTACAGACTAATTTAATAGAACTTTAAAACACTGGCAGTTTGTCTACTTCACTTCTTTAGTCTCCTCTCTGATCACTCCAGATAGCCCAGTGAATAAAACAAATGCTGGCAATACTGGTGTCAAACCATGCAAGTCTGAGTAACATGAAATAACATCTACCTTCTCATTGAAACAGTTCATCATGAAACAGTTCTACTGCAACTTTTCATACACAGTGGAAAGTTGGAATGAAACAAACTTAGATAGAACCTTCTCTTACCATGATTAACATATTTCCCAATCTCCTCCTCCTCCTCTTCTTCATCTTTAATATTGACATTCAGCTCCAGTGTTTGACTGCAGTCTTCCAGCTTCACTGATGCCATCTCTGGATCCTGCAGTGCAAACTGGGCTCCACTGTCACAATCAGGACACAGTGACTGTAGGTTTGGACTCGGTGTGGAAGGAGAGAGGCAGGCTGGGTTTGTCCTCACTCCTGAATTCACATAAATGACCAAAACAAATGTAGTGCAAGGGTGCAGTATGTTGTAGGCAGCACGATGTACTATTTTCCTGAATAACCTTGTCACTGTATTATTCCAATCAAAAAGCAATAGTATTTCCGTTCACACCATAGTAACATTTATAGATAAAGATAACTTGATATGTCTGAATATTAGTACACATGTAAAACAAAATTGATAATCATTACATTTAGCTCCAAAACAGTGGTGAAACCGTAAAATTGTCTCTCTGCTGCACCCTCACTGCCTGCACTGAAGTGTGTTGATGCAGACCGAGTGGAAACCGCTATTTTACCATCTCGTGAATTTTACACAAAACCAAAAACGACATGTTAAACGAACCCAGAAATCTCAAATAAATTGATCATAAATAAATATTACCTTGACGAAATTATATACATCCCCTCAGACTAACCTAAAGTCTCTATGTGACAATTTATCACGTTCACTCACGCGTTTTGACACAAAACATAGCACATAAAACCTTTATCAAACGTGATAATACATTGACGTATTTGTTGCATGGCATGTTATGACATGTTCTTTCGACATTATAACGTGCTATTACATACCAGTAGTAATACATTTAAAACGGACACAGAAGTTGTCGTCTCGACTGCACAATTCTGGCGTTTCCTTGATTGCGAAGAATGATGCGCGCCTGCGCGGAACTTCCTGTTCCCCCACTACCAGTTTCTCAACCCAGAGACGCAAACAACGCGAGACTTCAGAGAACGCTTGTGAAGCGGACCAAACCTGTGTTTGAGAAGTCAATGAGAGAAGTGAACAATTCTGATACTTTTGCAGCGTTTAATGGGGATCCTAATAAATACCAAAAATATTCCGTCGGCACACACTTGAAACTTGGCCATTATTTTATCAATGTCATAACTGCAATGGCTTGTTCACAATACCTATCCCAGCATCACAGGTAGCCTAGTTATTAGCGTAAGAGCGGGGCAAGTAACCGAAATATTACTGTGTCGAATCGCCGACATGACAAGGTAAAAATCTCTCTCTCTGAACAATACAGTTAACCCCCTGTTCTGTTCCCTGGTAGGCCGTCATTGTAATTTAACATGTGTTCGTAAATGACTTGCCTTGTTAAGTAAAGATTCATTTTTTTTAATCACATGAGTAGGCAGACCGATGTAAAGTTCGTTTTATATTCATTAATTCGCCAAAAGCCTTTTAAAATGGCAAAAATCAATTACTAATTCATTGATTGTCACATGAAAATAGATATAGTTTACTCTATAAATGTCTAGCATACTTTTACATCCTTTGTTTTGAGTAGAATTTCCAGTTGACTTGATAGAAATAAATGACATTTGATAGATGTATGTAAAACGGTATAAAACAATAACTAATTCACCGTTTGTTACAGATCTATTTAAATCACAGAAACATGATTTATTCTATAAATGTCTAGATTGTCGCAAAAGAAACAAACGTGTTATAAGACGAGACAAAAACGTCAAGACAGGAGAGAGAAAGGTACGTTTTCCGTTGATTTTGTTTAGTTTTATTTTGGGGATACATGAATTCTGCTGAACGAGGAAGTTAGTTAGCATTTTGGCTAGCTGGCTAACTGCAGTGCCATAACCGTAGCTAGCTAACGTTAGCTGGCGTTATTGTTAGGCCTGCTAACTAGTTACCATATCACAATGTACAGAATATACTTTCCATGTAGTATGTTGAGTTTTGTTTGGATTGGCTATGTAGCTTTCTAACCTTGACTAGCTACTGTAGTTGACTAGCTACTGCTAAGTTTCCTAACCTGAAGCTGACAAATAGCTATGATATGGTCGCTACTCGCTAGCTAGCTGGGCTCACCTTTGTGTGAAGCTAGCCACAATAACGATTATCCACATTAGTGGAATTTACGGCTTGCCTTCATAATAAAAGTTCCCCATTGGAAACAGGGTGTGGTCAATCTTGGTTAGTTATACATATCTTTCGTGTTAGCATGCACTTTTATAGCTAGCTGGATAACACAATAACTAGCTAGTTATAGGCTTAAACCATGGATGATGATAACTACTATAGGGTAACGTAGTGTCTAAATTGTCATACATTATTCTTCTCTACGACAAATTTCCACAAGGTCTCAGACTCCAGGATGGGAAAATGCCTACTAGAACGAAACATATAACAGAGACAGAGTTGTTGATATTCATTGTTATTTGTAACATTAAAAAGGACAAGAAGACAATCCCGTTTTTCTAAATTAGCTACAGTGCTTTGGAAAGTATTTAGACCCCTTTGACTTTTTCCACATTTTGTTACTTTATAGCCTTATTCCAAAATGTATTAAATAAAACGTTTTCCTCAGCAATCTACACACAATACCCCATAATACCAAAGAAAACACGTTTTTAGAAATGTTTGCAAAAAAACACAAATTTAAACAGAAATACTTATTTACATAAGTATTCAGACCTTTCGCTATCAGACTTGAAATTGAGCTCTGGTGCATCCTGTTTCCATTGATTATCCTTGATGTTTCTACAACTTGATTAGAGTCCACCTGTGGTAAATTCAATTGATTGGACATGATTTGTAACGGCACACACCTGTCTATATAAGGTCCCACAGTTGACAGTAGATGTCAGAGAGATGCTTGATGAAAACCTGCTCCAGAGTGTGCGCAGGACTTCAGACTGGGGTGAAGGTTCACCATCCAACAGGACAACAGCCCTAAACACACAGTCAATTCAACGCAGGAGGGGCTTCTGGGCAAGTCTCGTAATGTCCTTTAGTGACCCAGCCAGAGCCCGGTCACTGCTCGGGGCCTGGTTGCTGTCTAGCTTTATTCCTAGGTTCCTTCCTTCTAGGGAGTATTTACTAGCCACTGTGCTTCTGCATTGCTCTTTGGGGTTTTAGTCTCGGTACCTGCACCCTCAGCGGAGTCAACGAACACCGGAAGCATCTTTTTTTCAGGGAAAAGGCAGAGAGGAAGCCAAAGCCTGAAAATAACAAGCTTTTGGTGTTTCACACCAACTGACTTGTTCTTCTGATGTTGTTCACACAGGAGACCATATTGAGACATTATCTACATCCAGAGAGCAACAGCAGGAAGATCAGAGCTAGGAGGTCTCACCACTGCCTACATTGAGGAGATTTTCCCAATTCTATTAAAGCTAAAAATACACACAGGAGAGAATCTGTATCTCTGCTCTGACAGTTCATAATTCAACACTGGAGAGAAGCCCTACTCCTGTTCTGACTGCGAGAATATTTTCTCTCAGCAGAGCAACTTAACACACCAACGTATGTATACACACAGGAGAGAAGCTTTACTCCTGCTCTGTTGGAAGAGTTTCTCTCAACATGGCCACTTAAAAAGACAACAACATACATAAATGTGAGAATCCTCATCAGTTCTCTGACTAGTGTAGATTAAAATAATTCCATCACTTAATTATCAAGAAGTTGTAACACACTGTATTTTAGTCCTATTGTTTCTCACTTTAAGAGAACTGTGCAGAGGAAAGGGAGCGTTATAGAATGTTAGCCTCTCTTTACTTTACTGATCAGTATGCACCTGGTCAGTTTTGGTGTGTTTTGATAGCTTCTACTGTAAAGATATTTAGAGCACCTTAGATTTGCCTTTAGGGTTGAATATCCTCTGTGAGGCTGGTTGACTGGGTGGTACTGCTTCCCTCTGCAGTTTTCTGTGAGAATGAGATGGCATAACATGTATCAGATAGAGATGGTGTGATGATCAGTTTTCACCATTAGTTTGGGTGGAGACTTTGTTTATTAAATTGTATCTTAAAACTAGATTTGTTTTTTTAGTTTTTTAGTACTCTCTTTAGTACTCTCTTGTAATAAACGCTGTTACCTTTGGCTTTTAAGACTGGTCTCAATCTACTTCATGCATAATTAATGAACTTACAACTCAGTAATGAATTAGAAATGAGTGCGAATTGGTTTTGGCAATAAAACATACAGGAATTTAGAGGCCTGCATATTATCACAGAGGACAGAGAGAGTGACTAGATTCAAACAAACAGTGCTTTTCCCAGCCGGCAGCCAGGTAAAGTAGACTTTATTCTTGATTTTGGGAGGATTTGAGTTCTTTAATTGATGTTCTGAGAATTCATCAATAGTGAGAACTTTGCTATCCCCACAGGGATATATGATCATCATACAATGGGTTTTGTAGAACCGATATACACGGAAGCAGGTTCGAAAATAACCTGTGGTAATGTGCACTACCGTAAATAAACTAAACTTAATCATGAAAGGTACATTCGCCCGAGATTAAGAAGGGATATTAAATAGGTACTGGGAGATAGGACGGTGATCTTGTACAAATACTGGGCGTAGAGATATGGCAAGAATGCGCAAGATAACTGGATTGGTCATTTAAATAGTGGCAGTATTGATCACCGTCCCGATTCAACTAATACTACGGAAAATATCCAAATGAGGAGGAGAGGGAAACTTAAATCTAAAGAAATGAAATAAAAGCCATATCTATAGACATGATAGTTCCATGCGAGAGGGGAGTCTAACAATTAGTGGCGTGAGATAACGATTATTAGAGTTCTTTACTGACACAACCGGAAAATAAGATTTTAACTAGGGCCTTACAAACCCTGGGCTTATAGTTGTTAGGTTAGATCTAAAAATCTGATTCAAAAGTCAAACTATTGGTAAGATTTCCATAAAAGAGCTAAACTTAATCATGAGAGATTAAGACAGAAGAATAACTAGAAGTAACTAAGTAACGGTAAATTACAAATTTATAGAACTGCACGCACATAGAATTTAAAATTATATAGAAAGGAATAGATAAGAATAAACGGGTTATACACAGCCGGAGTTTGGCTTTCGGAAGCAAAAAAGAGAAAGAGACGCGCAGAAAACGAGAATTCTAACGGAGGGAAAACTTTGGCCGTTAAATTGGGGCTATTTTCTGTTGTCTAGATGTCGGAGTAACAAAATGGGTATATTTGCGGAGAGTCTCAGTCAAATTCATAGCGCTGGTAGTATAGTGGCGAGCACAACAGTCTCACCAACGGTAATCCACGGTTCGGTTCCCGGCCGAGGCGTTTAACTAAAAGTGATTTTAGATCGTAATTGACCTATTTGCATATTTTGCCTGAAAAATACGGTCGCCAGTGTTTGCAAAAGATATAACTGAACGGATATTATGTGTTCTAGATAGAATTGAAAAAAGAAGTCATTAAAAATAACGGCGAGACAATTTCGATGTAAAACGCTATTTCGCCCAAAATGATCTGGTGGAATAATGTATTGAGATGGGAGTCGTACTTAAATAGATGTATCATAGAAGAGAGAGTTACCTAAAGTTAAATGGAGGGGATAACGGAGAGATACGATACAATTTACTACCCGGACGTTATGGCTATTTATGAATCGATTGACATATGAGAAATTTAACACAAAAACATGGTACGTTTAAATGTTAGGGTATAGTAAGTTGAGAAGTTTGGTTGGGTTTACTCTGATGATTAGAATTTAAAACTGAACTCAATCTGAATAGGGAATATATATTTTACAAAGGCAGGCAGATTTGTGGCTATAGCCAGCAACGGAATTGCTAGACACTCAATGGGGCTATATAGTGCAACGCTTTGGACTATAAATTAGGTAAGAATAGTTTAATCGTAAAAAGTTGTGATTGTTTTTCCGAGTATTGATTTTTGGTTAAGGTAACGCCAGTGAATTTGAACAAAAAGTAACGTATTCTAAAAATGATCTGTTTTCCGTTCTCATTGCGGGGAACAAATAAAATGTCTTATCTTAAAGGGACAGTGCACGGTAATCACAGTGGTTTGAGTGTATGACAGTGGAAAAAATATTGTGGGACGACAATTCGAAGATAGAAAAATAAGTTACATGATACATCAAGAGATTTAAAACGAACGATGTGAAGGGATCATCAGAATTATTGGGTGTCGTTGTAGGAGTAAAAGTTTGGGTTAAGGGGATTTCCCTGTTCCCAGAGACAAGGCATTTTTAAGGCGTACACTCACTAATGCTAGTCTGAGTTTGTAATTAGACAAGTGAATAACGTATTGGGAATAGAGTTGTAATTAAAATACTAAGTCAAAGACGACACAGGTACTTAGAGCAAAATGGATTCTAAATGATAACAAAGAGACAATTATGATTTATGCCCATTGAAAAGCTTTTATAAAATTGGCAAATTTAGAGATGTTGGTTGGGGTGGTAAATTATAATTCAGGATTTGAACAGATGTGATAAATAAGGTTTGGTTAATCGAACAAGAATTATTTACAATTCATTTGAAGTCGCTACGAATTGGTAGGTTGAGCGCTTGATGATGACGTCACTAGCGAGGCACTTTTGTTACTGGGGATAACGGAGCAAATCGTATGGCTGTTAGTGTGTGTATCGAGGTTTCGAGTAACTTTTCAGAAGTTGATATAAAAGTGTTTTGGTTATTTGTTTACTGTTTATGGTCAATTTTAGGGTTTGATTTAACTTAGTTGAATAGTGTGTTCAGGTTTAGGTAGATCTCTTTGTTCCGGGACGGATGAGAGTTACCCAAAATAAGTAAATTAAAGGAGCCATGAGAGAATGCGAATGCATATTTATTAAATATCGGGGATTAAATTACGGATTCCTTACACTGTGAAATGTACGACATTTGCGGCAGAGAGAAAAAGTAATGCATTGGATAATAATGTTATCGGGTTAATTGTATCTAAAGGTAGCATGTTCATTTAAGTAAACATATCCGTAGACGATGTTTAAAACTTATGATTAATGATTTGAGTCAAAGGGGAATTATCATTAGGTTTTAGTTATAGTTCACTTATTGAGTTTCTGATTCGAGGTAGCATTAGTGAATGATAGTTAGGTGTGTGGTGTCTCACTTTTAGAGGCCTCCTGGGATTATAATTTTGGGGAGAGTGGGGGAGAGAGCAGCTTTAAACGACCAAATTGAAAAAGGTCTGCAAATTATACACAAAAAACAACTGTTAGAACTATTTGTTTTAGTGCAAGGGTATTTTAAAGAGGCACGCTCACATATGGAACCTTATGAGATGTTATTTTATGGGTTTTAATTACACAGGTGACTATTTCTTTTGTAAGGATAAAGGGTTCTTTATGTCTAATATGGTATGACCTTTTGACCTTATCATGACTGGCTTCTGAGGTCTGATCAGCCTCAGGGGAGAGTCATTTGTATAATGAATGGGGTCATATTGAGTTACTAGTTTTAAGGTAAATTCATTAGAAATTAAGCAGTTTTGGTTGAGGGGTTAGAATTACTGTTTGAACCGCAAATGAGAAAGTGGTTCAGGATTCTGTCTTATAACATTAGCTGTGAAGTTGTTGAATGGGCTATTAGTGATTTGGTATTGTAACAGAGAGAAAGTCATATTCATCATTGAGAATAAATAGGGGAAGATAACATATTTTGAGCCAACAGTGCAAGGAAGAAATTGAGATATTTTTGTTTGGTTTTAACAACCGTGTACAGGAGTGTCAAAAGACGGGGGACATTACCTGTGTAATGGGGGAGGGTGTCCGTATGGGGATTACATGATAACCAACTTGGGACAGTTCTGGGGTTGGAGAAGAGGATATCCTTATAGCATAGGGGATCCCATAAAGGTGGATAGGTTTTCCATGATATGGGGGAAACCTGGGAGCACTGTTGAACTTTGTAAAGGTGATGAAATCCTACTAACCATCAAAACTATTAAGCTCTCTGATGCAGGCACTTACACCCCGGACTACAAAGGACCGGGACAGACACGATGGGTGTGTTTTCTGTTAAGGTACTGCCAAAACCAGAGGTCCCAGACGAACCAGGGCCAGACACACTCCTCTACCACCCCTGGACCGAACCTGCCACCACTGTGTTATAAATCCCATTCAGGTAATTAATGTTAGACTATTCAACTATTGATCAATTAGGCACTGAGACTGGTTTTGATGGTAGGGACAATTTGTGGCTGTCTTATACAGACTAGACTTGCTTTGGATATGCTTCTTGCCAGTCAGGGGGGCGTCTGCAAGATGTTCGGTGAACAATGTTGCACGTATATTCCTAATAACACCAGTCCAGATGGTAGAATATCTAAGGTCCTTAATGGGCTTGATGCACTGTTAAGATGAGGACCATGGCGGGGGTGGAGGAGTCTGATCTCTTGGTTGGGAGCCTGGTTTGGTAAGTACACTGGTATGGTGGTTACTGGATTTCTGACCCTAATTCTTGTATTTTTGTTATTGATGTGTTGTGCGGCTTGCATCATACCGTGTTTCAAGAAGTCTGTTACAGATGTGGTGAAGGCTTCAGGCATGATGCCTTTGCTTGATGTCTCCAGTTGGAGACGCTGATACTGAAGCATGCTTTCAGGGGAGGATGAGACTGACTGAGGATGACCCATGTATGTTTGTTCTCCCTGTCGTGAAGGGTGGCATGGTGCCCACCTGGTACAGGATAGGAGTAGCTGAGAGGACCAGATGGGTTATAATAATGCTTTGTTCTGCTTTACTCTGTTTTCCATGACCAAAGTTTTATTCCACACTTTGCAACACATATTAAATCCATGTTATTGTCAGATAGAATACTGAGGGTCCCCAAGGAGAGGGCTTGTTAGTGTAGGAAGGATTTTTATTATGGTTAGCATTTAGTAGACCTTGATTGATTATTATAAGTTTTTAAATAGTATTACATTTAACAGGAATATAGGACATCTATGATGAGTTAGGATTATTGTTAGCATTAAGATAGATTGATTAAGGAAATGTAAGGACTTTAGAGAAAAGCCGATCATAGACATGTTTTTTCTAAAAGAAAATCCATGAGTTTAGATAAAGCCAAACAGTGAGGCATGTAGTTTGTAGTAACATATTAACACGTTATTGTAGTAATATATTAACACATGTAATAATGCATTCACTGACTGTTGCCTGCCTGTGGCCAAAGCATGATAGAATTGCTTGCACACTGTGTCATAAACCTTCCCCTCCCCCTGTCTTTCTGTGTATACTAACACTGGCACTACCCCGTACGGGGGGCTGACTGAGATAACATAGACACTGAAATTCCTACACACATACACACTCGACCTTCTTCGGGATGGGCTCCAAAGACAAAGAACTCTGTCAAGAACCAATGGGATACGGACACCAGACTGGAGGGGACTGTCAATCACCTACAAGCAACCTACCCGAGGCCAGGACTACCAGAATCTACATATGTCATTTCAATGTATAAAATGGACTGCCCATCATGTTTTAGGTCTCTTCTTTCTGACGGTTCCATAAGAACTGGCCGAAAGGAGCCGTGCAGCACATTTTACCATATATTATTACGCTATAATAAACGGCCTTTACTATACCATATCCGCCTTGTCCAGAGTCTCAACTTGGTCTCGCTTCTCATATACTTATTCATCAACAAGTTCAAATTTGGGAACGTGAGAAACAGAGCCACAGGCAGACAGAAGAGCCTTTGGATAAAAGCGTCTGCTAAATGGCATATATATATATATATAAGAGCCCTCCCCCGCACTGCAGAGACCTTGAAGGTTGGAGAGCAGAGAAGTTTTAGAAGGGGAGCCAGGACGAGCAAAGATAACATAATGTGTAGATAACAGTTACTGAATGGAGACAATAGCGAGAATTGGACATGTGGAAAACGAAAGGGGCGCTCCTAAATGATAATGTCAGAACAGAAGGATAATATACTAAATCTTACCTAAGTCATTGTTTAAAAATAAGACAAGGTTGTTACCTGGGCAGAGCCAGGTAACAAAGGGGGGATGGGTAAATGGTGTTCTAGAACAGGATGTGACCTACGGGATAATTAACTGATAAAAAAAAAACATTTAGCTAATAAATTAGAAACTGTTTGTTAACCTGTATGTCCAAGATTTTATGCACTACAGGTGAAATACAGGTGAAGTCACGCAATCCAGTCCCATAGGCCTGTTGGAGGGACCATTCCAAGTACTACTGGTGACTGCCTTCGCTGTGAGATTAGCCGAAAGAGCTACCTGGGTGCATATCACACATTGTAAGAGGGTAAGGCACACTAACACTGTCGAACAATCACAGGAGTAGGAGAGGAACCGTGACCCATATGGAACGGGGGTCAAACTCCTTCTGAAGATTCCCTATACCCGACCTTTCCCCAGCTGTGAGCGTTCATAGAAGTGAAGTGATGGCTTGGCCTCTGGCTGTTGATATGTTCTCGGAGAGAGGGTGGGGCTTCACGTGTGCGCTGACCATCCTGAGCTGTTTTATTGTGGGGGCCATATTCCTGATTCACCATGATCCCCCGGAGAGTGCCAAAGAGGATAATTTGACTCATGTGCTAGATGAGGGAAATGGGATGTTACCAAAGATTCTCAAAAGGTCACTGAAACAAAACAGTAAGGAAGTGAGGGTGGAATTGGGCAAGGATCTCTCAGTATAATTTTGTGTAGACCAATTGGGGTCATTCACTCCTTGGCAGTCTAGAACCATGGGACTCTATGGGAAGTATTTGTGTAAATCACTGTGTAAGTCGTGGAGCCAGGTCATAGCTCACACTGAAAGGGATGGCTACGTAAACCCATACACTCAATTTGGGACCAGGTGGAGTATAGTAAGGGTTGGCGTTTTGGACTGTGTTCCCGAGCAGAGGAAGTATTGTATAAAGGTGCGAATTAACATTAAGGCGGTCAATACTCAGGACCTCGGGTTATGGTATGTGGGCTTCGACCAGTTTTCAACTGATACTATGGTACCGTTCCAGGTGGCAGAAGTTAGAGTCGATAAGGAGAATATGATTGGCCGAAGTTCAACCAATCCCTCTAACACAACGGCTATTCCTAGTGTAATCATCCAGGGTAAAGGACCAGTATGAATAGTTCAGACCAAAGACATTAAATAAGTTATAGAGGTGGAGACTGGGTTTGGGGAGTCCAACTTATGGTTGGAATGGATTCAATATACGGCCAGATCAGTGGCTAAAGAAGAATGTTATGCCTGTGCAAACGCAAAACCCCAGTTAACAACTATCCCTTTCCCACTGAACGGAATTAATTCCCCTAAGGCACATATGTCAGAGTCAAGGCCCGCGGGCCACATCCGGCCCGCGAGAAGGTTTTTTACGGCCCCTGGGATGATCTTGATTTGTTATTAGAACCGGCCCGCAGACCGCAGCAAGCCGGCAGCCCGCAGATCTTTTACACGCACCAATACTACATTTCCCACAATGCAACGGTGACGCACCGAGCAGTAGGCTGCTGGCCTACTTCAGCAGTACTGTATCATTTTAATCATTTTAGTCAATAAGATTCTTGCTATGTAGCTTAACTTTCTGAACATTCGAGACGTGTAGTCCACTTGTCATTCCAATCTCCTTTGCATTAGCGTAGCCTCTTCTGTAGCCTGTCAACTATGTGTCTGTTTATCCCTGTTCTCTCCTCTCTGCACAGACCATACAAACGCTCCACACCGCGTGGCCGCGGCCACCCTACTCTGGTGGTCCCAGCGCGCACGACCCACGTGGAGTTCCAGGTCTCCGGTAGCCTCTGGAACTGCCAATCTGCGGTCAACAAGGCAGAGTTCATCTCAGCCTATGCCTCCCTCCAGTCCCTCGACTTCTTGGCACTGACGGAAACATGGATCACCACAGACAACACTGCTACTCCTACTGCTCTCTCTTCGTCCGCCCACGTGTTCTCGCACACCCCGAGAGCGTCTGGTCAGCGGGGTGGTGGCACCGGGATCCTCATCTCTCCCAAGTGGTCATTCTCTCTTTCTCCCCTTACCCATCTGTCTATCGCCTCCTTTGAATTCCATGCTGTCACAGTTACTAGCCCTTTCAAGCTTAACATCCTTATCATTTATCGCCCTCCAGGTTCCCTCGGAGAGTTCATCAATGAGCTTGATGCCTTGATAAGCTCCTTTCCTGAGGACGGCTCACCTCTCACAGTTCTGGGCGACTTTAACCTCCCCACGTCTACCTTTGACTCTTTCCTCTCTGCCTCCTTCTTTCCACTCCTCTCCTCTTTTGACCTCACCCTCTCACCTTCCCCCCCTACTCACAAGGCAGGCAATACGCTCGACCTCATCTTTACTAGATGCTGTTCTTCCACTAACCTCACTGCAACTCCCCTCCAAGTCTCCGACCACTGCCTTGTATCCTTTTCCCTCTCGCTCTCATCCAACACCTCCCACACTGCCCCTACTCGGATGGTATCGCGCCGTCCCAACCTTCGCTCTCTCTCCCCCGCTACTCTCTCCTCTTCCATCCTATCATCTCTTCCCTCCGCTCAAACCTTCTCCCACCTATCTCCTGATTCTGCCTCCTCAACCCTCCTCTCCTCCCTTTCTGCATCCTTTGACTCTCTATGTCCCCTATCCTCCAGGCCGGCTCGGTCCTCCCCCTCCCGCCCCGTGGCTCGACGACTCATTGCGAGCTCACAGAACAGGGCTCCGGGCAGCCGAGCGGAAATGGAGGAAAACTCGCCTCCCTGCGGACCTGGCATCCTTTCACTCCCTCCTCTCTACATTTTCCTCCTCTGTCTCTGCTGCTAAAGCCACTTTCTACCACGCTAAATTCCAAGCATCTGCCTCTAACCCTAGGAAGCTCTTTGCCACCTTCTCCTCCCTCCTGAATCCTCCGCCCCCTCCCCCCTCCTCCCTCTCTGCAGATGACTTCGTCAACCATTTTGAAAAGAAGGTCGACGACATCCGATCCTCGTTTGCTAAGTCAAACGACACCGCTGGTTCTGCTCACACTGCCCTACCCTGTGCTCTGACCTCTTTCTCCCCTCTCTCTCCAGATGAAATCTCGCGTCTTGTGACGGCCGGCCGCCCAACAACCTGCCCGCTTGACCCTATCCCCTCCTCTCTTCTCCAGACCATTTCCGGAGACCTTCTCCCTTACCTCACCTCGCTCATCAACTCATCCCTGACCGTTGGCTACGTCCCTTCCGTCTTCAAGAGAGCGAGAGTTGCACCCCTTCTGAAAAAACCTACACTCGATCCCTCCGATGTCAACAATTACAGACCAGTATCCCTTCTTTTCTTTTCTCTCCAAAACTCTTGAACGTGCCGTCCTTGGCCAGCTCTCCCGCTATCTCTCTCTGAATGACCTTCTTGATCCAAATCAGTCAGGTTTCAAGACTAGTCATTCAACTGAGACTGCTCTCCTCTGTATCACGGAGGCGCTCCGCACTGCTAAAGCTAACTCTCTCTCCTCTGCTCTCATCCTTCTAGATCTATCAGCTGCCTTCGATACTGTGAACCATCAGATCCTCCTCTCCACCCTCTCCGAGTTGGGCATCTCCGGCGCGGCCCACGCTTGGATTGCGTCCCTACCTGACAGGTCGCTCCTACCAGGTGGCGTGGCGAGAATCTGTCTCCTCACCACGCGCTCTCACCACTGGTGTCCCCCAGGGCTCTGTTCTTGGCCCTCTCCTATTCTCGCTATACACCAAGTCACTTGGCTCTGTCATAACCTCACATGGTCTCTCTTATCATTGCTATGCAGATGACACACAATTAATCTTCTCCTTTCCCCCTTCTGATGACCAGGCGGCGAATCGCATCTCTGCATGTCTGGCAGACATATCAGTGTGGATGACGGATCACCACCTCAAGCTGAACCTCGGCAAGACGGAGCTGCTCTTCCTCCCGGGAAGGACTGCCCGTTCCATGATCTCGCCATCACGGTCGACAACTCCATTGTGTCCTCCTCCCAGAGCGCCAAGAACCTTGGCGTGATCCTGGACAACACCCTGTCGTTCTCTACTAACATCAAGGCGGTGGCCCGTTCCTGTAGGTTCATGCTCTACAACATCCGCAGAGTACGACCCTGCCTCACACAGGAAGCGGCGCAGGTCCTAATCCAGGCACTTGTCATCTCCCGTCTGGATTACTGCAACTCGCTGTTGGCTGGGCTCCCTGCCTGTGCCATTAAACCCCTTCAACTCATCCAGAACGCCGCAGCCCGTCTGGTGTTCAACCTTCCCAAGTTCTCTCACGTCACCCCGCTCCTCCGTTCTCTCCACTGGCTTCCAGTTGAAGCTCGCATCCGCTACAAGACCATGGTGCTTGCCTACGGAGCTGTGAGGGGAACGGCACCTCAGTACCTCCAGGCTCTGATCAGGCCCTACACCCAAACAAGGGCACTGCGTTCATCCACCTCTGGCCTGCTCGCCTCCCTACCACTGAGGAAGTACAGCTCCCGCTCAGCCCAGTCAAAACTGTTCGCTGCCCTGGCCCCCAATGGTGGAACAAACTCCCTCACGACGCCAGGACAGCGGAGTCAATCACCACCTTCCGGAGACACCTGAAACCCCACCTCTTTAAGGAATACCTAGGATAGGTTAAGTAATCCCTCTCACCCCACCCCCCCTAAGTTTTAGATGCACTATTGTTAAGTGACTGTCCCACTGGATGTCATAATGTGAATGCACCAATTTGTAAGTCGCTCTGGATAAGAGCGTCTGCTAAATGACTTAAATGTAAATGTAATGTAAATGTAAATTTCAATATTTATTGGCACAGCAGTTGTCAGCATCACAGTAAAATTAACTTTCAGATACCCATCAAAAATGGCAAAACGGAAGGTGGACACTGAGAACCGGGGGTTTCAAACAAGGTGGGAGTCGGAGTATTTGTTCACGGAGGTAGCTGGAAAACCTGTGTGTCTTCTGTGTGGAGAAAGTGTGGCGGTACTGAAAGAGTATAATCTGAGACGACATTATGAAACGAAACACGAGGACAAAAACAAGAATATGGACATGGAACAAAGGCTACAAAAGGCAGAGGAATTAAAACGAGGCCTCAAATCTCGACAGGCTCTGTTCAAAAAAGCCAAATCACAAGGCCAGGCTGCTGTCAAGGCCAGTTTTATTTTGGCAGAAGAGATCGCTAAATCAGCCCGGCCATTTACGGAGGGGGATTTCATCAAAAACTGCATGATTAAAGTTTGTGACGAAGTTTGCCCAGAAAAAAGGCAACTCTTTTTAAATGTGAGTCTGAGCAGAAACACCATTGCCGAGAGAGTAGACCAGTTGTCCATCAATCTAAAAGATCAGCTTGTGAAAAAGGGAAAAGATTTCATTGCATATTCCTTGGCTGTGGATGAGAGCACCGACATTTCTGACATTGCCCAGTTGTCAATTTTCATCCGCGGAGTGGACTCCAGCCTAAGCGTGACAGAGGAGTTTTTGGCTTTACGTCCTATGCATGGCACAACTACGGGGCATGATTTGTATGAAGAGGTGTCAAGATGTGTAAATGAGATGGAGCTGCCTTGGGAAAAACTCGTGGGTTTGACAACCGACGGAGCACCTGCGATGTGTGGACACAGGAGCGGACTGGTGGCAAAGATACGGGAAAAGATGCAAGAGGAAAACGCGACAGGTGAGCTGACAGCTTATCATTGTATCATACACCAGGAAGCGTTGTGCGGTAAAGCCTTGAAAATGGAGCATGTAATGAGCATCATCACGCGCACAGTTAACTTTATCAGAGCCAAAGGTTTGAATCACCGCCAGTTCAAGGCATTTCTGACGGAGTTAGAAACGGAGCATGGTGATTTGCCTTATCACACAGAGGTGCGATGGCTAAGCCAGGGAAAGGTGCTTCAAAGATGTTTCGAGCTTCGTGAGGAGATTTGTCTGTTCTTGGACAGCAAAGGGAAAGACACAACACAACTCCGAGACTAAATGTTTCTGTGTGAAATGGCTTTTCTGTGTGACATTACGAGTCATCTGAATGCAATGAACTTGCAGCTGCAGGGTCGGGATCGTGTCATCTCTGATATGTACAGTACAGTGATGCATTTAAAACCAAACTGACTCTGTGGGAGACGCAGATGCGGAAAGAAAATTTGAGCCACTTTCCCAGCTGCCAGACCATGAAAGAGAAGCTCTCTACCAGTGCGTTCCCAAGCGCACAGTTGGCTGATAAAATAGGTATGCTTGCCGCTGACTTTCGATGCCGATTTGCTGACTTTGAAGCACAAAAAAGCAGGTTGGAACTGCTCGGTAACCCATTTGCTGTTGACGTGGAAAGCTCACCACCAAACCTCCAAATGGAGTTGATTGACCTCCAATGCAATGATGCACTGAGGGCAAAATATGCGGCAGTGGGTGCTGCGGAGTTCGCCCGTTTCCTCCCCGACACAATGCCCCAGCTGCGCATCCAGGCTGCTCAAACGTTGTCTATGTTTGGCAGCACATACCTGTGTGAACAACTGTTTTCTTTGATGAACTTGAACAAAACATCACACAGAAGTCGACTTACTGCTGAACACCTCCACTCAATTCTGAGGATTTCCTCAGCTCAGAGCCTTACCCCGAACATTGATGAACTTGTGGAAAAGATGGGACACCACCAAGTATCACCCTCAACCTCAAACAAGTGAACATTACTGTGCAATCACATATTTAGAGTTTTTACTCAGTTCAAGTTTAAAAGTTAAAGTTTAATATTTGTTTTCACTGCATGTTACTTCTCCTTAAACAAAGTGTTGTTTTTGATTAATAGATTTTTGCACTTTATTTTATTGTATTTCAATCCAATTATATTTTAAAAATATTTCAGTTGAGTGGATGATAGAAAATTGCTATTATTGTTTTTTTCTTTGAAGTAAATTTAGCCCACTTTTGCTAAAATAGAAAATATAGGCTACTGATGGTGCCTTGAATACCGGTTTCTTTCATTTAATGTTCATGTTATGGGGATTTTTATATAAAGGAAATTTGTCTTTTGTGTCTGTTGAAAATTAAAGATTACTGACAGAGCCATAAGAAAATATTGCTTTATTTATCTGATCATATTGGAATATATTTGTTAGGTTTTCAGTAGGTTCAATTAGGTTCACTAGACTATATGCGTCATTTAAAAAATTTTCAATGAACATTCGAACAGTCCGGCCCTCGGCTTGTAGCTAAATTTTTTATTTGGCCCTCCGTCCATTTGACTTTGACACCCCTGCCCTAAGGGAATGGCATGTATGGTAAAGCTGTTCATGAAAGCAGGAATGCCAGATAATGACAGTTGTATTGATTTGCACTATTTATATCCCCAGGTTCCCCTTAAATCAAGACTTGCTCCCTTTACCGTGACGAGAGGAGAATATTACTATTTGGCCAGATACAGTACACATGGGAAATACGTGGGGGAAGTTAGTACTTTCAATAGGACAGAGAATATTACCACTGACGAAACCATGTCTGATTTGACAGGCTGGTTGAACTCTGGGGATTTCAATATGTTGAAGTGGGCCAGGGCGGACATCTGATGGTTGTGCGGGGGAATGAGTTTGTGGCCAGTATTGCCGACTGATTGGACTGGACTATGTGCCCTAGTACATTTAGGAATGCCTTTTACACTCATACAACACCAAGACATTAAGTTAGCCAAACGAGAGAGAAGAGATGCTCCATCTGGGTCCTTTGACAACAAAGTATATATTGATAACATTGGGGTTCCACGAGGTGTGCCGGATGAGTTCAAGGCAAGAAATCAGATACTAGCAGGATTAGAGTCAAGCATTTTCTGGTGGTCTACTCTCAATAAGAATGTAGACTGGATTAATTATATTTATTATAATCAACAGCGCTTTATCAATTATTCCAGAGATGCGATTAAAGGGTTGGCAGAACAGACTGAAGCAACCAGCCTGATGGTTTGGCAGAATAGAATTGCATTGGATATGTTATTGGCTGAAAAGGGAGGAGTATGTGTGATCTTCGGGAACATGTGTTGTACTTTCATCTCGAATAACACAGCTCCGGACGGATCTGTGACCAAAGCCTTAGCTGGTTTGACCACCCTGGCTCACGAGTTGGCAGAAATCTCTGGGGTGGATACCCCTGACTAATTGGTTTGATAGTACGTTTGGAAAATGGAAAAATGTTATAATCACTGTGTTATGGGCGGCATCCACCTGCATGACTGTTTTAATTTTATGCGGCTGTTGTCTAATTCCCTGTGTGCGAGGCCTTGTTTCCAGGACTCTGGAGAGATCAATGACACTACAGATGGTGCGTTATGGGCCGATTCCAGGTTCTGACCCGTGGAGGACTGAAGGCATGTCTACAGAGGAAGTGGACGAATCTGGATCTGTCATTTGAGGGAATTTGTGTTTGATGAGAATAGTGTTGAGATGAAGGGGAATTAGATTGTAATTTGTTTCAATGATTAAACTGTTGTTTTAATAAAGATTGTAACAAAAATCCTGAAAGAGGAGTTATGATTCTGGCGTAGGTTTAAAAACAGTTTGAGTTAAGGTTAGATTTGATTAATGATGGGTGAAGAGTCGGATAAACATTTATAATATTTTTATTTTGTAGATTTGAATGTATAATATTTGATCAAAGGGAGGATTGATAGAGAAAATTATGGTTGAAATGACTAATTATGTATACATTCCAATCAGAACTGACTAGTCCAAATGCTATAATGTACTGTACATGTGAATTTTCTCTCTTGCTCCCATTTCCAATTGTATATAATGTAGTCAGGAGTTTAGTAACAATGAAGGTCTGTTCCTTAGTTCATTCAGTTGTACAAATCTCCAGGTGGTGGGAACAGCCCATCTCCAGATTGTCTAGAATGTTGATTTATACTGACTGGCCTTGACTTCGTGCTGATAACGCGATGGCTCGAGAGCTAGAGGGCCCCTCTACTTGTAAATGGAACGTTTGGAAAACGCTGACGTCATTTTCAGTTTATAACCTGTGGAAATGTGTGTATGCGTTTAGTACTCTCTTGTAATAAACGCTGTTACCTTTGGCTTTTAAGACTGGTCTCAATCTACTTCATGCATAATTAATGAACTTACAACTCATTAATGAATTAGAAATGAGTGCGAATTGGTTTTGCCAATAAAACATACAGGAATTTAGAATTCCTCTATCAGCGTTCAACAACTGAAGCTTTCAAATCCGAGCCTGTAGCAAAATGTATTATATTGTGCTTCTTCATGAGTTTCTGAAAAGTATTATTAAAAAATTATTTTCCGCCATCAGTCTGCACTTTCTTGGGGGCTCCTCCTTCCTTCAAGATAGGGTCAAAGGCCCGGGTCACCTCTGCCCCGCTCTTATTTAAGCCCCTTACAAATGCTATTTTAGAGAAAATATCTGTAACCGTTAGCATGTAGCGATTTCCATCATTTTTATCTGCAAGGACCTGCATGTCACATAGATCCGCCTTTCTTACAGGTTTATGGAGAGTATATGCATCCTGCTCTGATAAGTGATTCTAAAGTGAATGAGTGGTTAACCGGCTACCTGTTTCTTCGGCTATAGCTCTCTGTAAATGTTCCTTACCCCCATAAGACCCGGGGTTAGAGGGATTATAATAAATGTTTTTCAACATCTGCTCCGCCATCCTTCTTGCCTCTCTGAGGTACAATAATGTTAATGAGCCACTTTCAAATAACGACAACATTTCATTTTCATTATAGAATTTTTATTTTATTCATGCATCAAGTATTACGTATACAGACAATTCAGGATTCTTTGCAGGATACGTGTCCCAGTTTTCTCAACGATCACAGCATGCAACACCCTGTATATTTGGTTTTGATTTACAGACTTGTGTCGCTGAACTTTGAAAACACACATCCGATATATAAGCATATAAACAACATATGATACACGTTACAATTAAATGGTGTTTCAAACAAATAAAGTAAAATCTTAGGCAAAGTTGTTTCTAGTTCTTCAGAATCATCCACAACATGATTCATGATGTTCCATTTTCAGCACACGCTCTACATTAACCCAGGCATTGTGTGTTGTGTAGAACGATACATCGTTCACTTTATTTTCAATAATCTGATGCATAACATTTGTAAGTTCTCTCAAAAGAAGACATTTATTTATTATCTCTAACATCGTATACACATAGTTGCCCATTGCATTACATCTAAATAGCAAAATGTCACTCGGTCTCTTGGGGTTTATTGAGCCAGAAAGTCATCACATCAACCACCACAGCTTCCCGGTATTTATTGTCGTCCAACAGGGTGTGTCGGATTTCTTTGAGTTTATCGTGGATGTAGATCGCCTCCTTCAGTTCATGTAGGAATGCCGTGGTTACCAAGTAAACTCTGGGGAAAGACGGCACAAGACCCATAGACTCCAGGGCTCTGACCAGCGATGGTATAAACCTGCAGGACCACAGTCTTTTCACCAGCTCCTCAAATTGGTTGAAGAAGTAGTATCTTGGCGGGTCATATACGGCGCTTGCTGGGGTGATTGATCTCAAAACCGATGCATTTCTCTCTTATATATTCTTCAATCACCACGTCTAGAAGTGTGGCTACAGAGGCCTTGATGGTGTCCACAAAAATAGTACTGACTACCCCATCAAACACGTCCTCAGACTGTGTACATGTAGGCGGTGTCGTGGGTCTCGCCAGGGGGAGTAGAAAGCCGGGCGAGGCATAGAGTCCTTAGAGTCTAGCCCCCATGTCGTATCGGAGTCCTGGTACTTAGTTTTCTTCAGAGGCTGTCCCTTCTGAGGATGTACCTTCTTGGGGCTCCTTTGAATCATAATCCTGAGGATTCGTATATATTATGCACTTCTTTACATGAACTATGCTCTGCCGCTGTTGGCTCTGTACAAAGAGAGCATCCAACAGCTGGAACATTTTCAATTCCATTAGATCCCAAATCTGAAAAGGAATAAGCATGCGCAACCTAAAATCACCACCATCACAAATGTTTTGGTTGCGGGTTTCCTCGTTGCCGAAATAGAACTCCACGTAGCCACATGGAAGTCCATTGTTTCTTTGTATTTTCACCCTGTGAATTATTCTTCCTGAGGAGTCAGGGGCACCTTGAACAAGCTATACCCCTTGGTGATAAGGCTCAGTTCGGGACACACAACCTTGCGAAAAACCGTCCAGTCTTCAAGCTCGTAGTCCACTCCTAAAGTCTGGTCTGTATATTCTTCTCCTTCGGCTACCGTATAGAGGTTCACTCTACAGGCCAGGTAATCAAACCGTTACCCCGATTGATGTCCATTAGACATCAGCACTTGATCTTTCAGCGTAGTTGCGGGCGGTATTTGGGTTCTATACACACTTAGAAACCGCTTTTTTTGGCACATCGTATATTGTGGCTTGATACTTGGCCCTTTCTCGATGTTTCAACCGAGGTCCTGCTTCCGTTGTTACAGTCATCACAGCTTTGCCACTGATCACAAAATCCATGTTGATTTAAAAAATCTTGTTTCGTGTTCTGGGGACACAGGTCTTGTTCTGGGCTTTATTTATAAGGCGTCTGCCAACCCCAATACCCCAGGACATTCGTGTTTCATAGACAACAACCCAAAGGTCAATAAAACAGGGGGTGGGGGGGTCAAACTCTTTGAAATGGTCACCCCCCGCAGTTCAAAGAGGTCACTAGACATCAATCATCATGACAACTTCAAAGGAATTATATACATATTGTCGCACTCACTCCAAGGCGTGAGAACAGGAACAGGATAAACATATATGGGCATAACCACGTGATCACTTCCCGCCAGGATGTCCTTACCGGATGCCCAAATATGGGCATGCACACGTCATCCGGGGACATAGGGTCATAAATCAAACGTTTGACGTGTGCCGTCTACTTTATTCTCTCTCACACCAAAACTGAGAAGGTGCACACTGATCAGTAAAGAGAGACTACCATTCTATAATGCTCCCTTTCCTCTGCATTGTTCTCTCACAGTGAGAAACTAAAGGATTACAATAGTGTTCTACACTTTCTTCATTTGATCAAATTCATTCAATTCAATGGAGTGTCTAATCTTAGCTGGTCTGAGAGAACTGATGAGGCCTGTCCTTTATGTATACATTTGTGTCTTTTTAAATGACCCAATCTGTAGAACCTCCTCTCACAGTCAGTGCAGTGATAAGGCTTCTCTGAAGTGTGTATCCGTTGCTGTGTTTTTACATTGCCCAATTGGGAAAAACTCTTGCCACAGTGAGAGCGGAAATAAGGCTTCTCTCCTTTGTCTTTTCTCTAATGACCTTAAAGCTCAGCTGGTGTTTTAACATTTCCTACAGTCAGATCAGTGGTAAGGCTCCTCTCGTGTTTCCTTTGGTGTCTTTTTAAATGGCACATTCAAGAGAAACACTTTCCACAGTCGGAGCAGGAGTAAGGCTTCTCTCCAGTGTGTGGATGTTCAGGTCATTTTAAGGTGGCCGGACGAGAGAAACTTGCCCCACAGTCAGAAAAGGAGTAAGGCTTCTCTTACTCCTGAGAGAAACTCTTTTCAAAGTCAGAGCAGGAGTAAGGCTTCTCTACTTTGTGTATAAGTTCATGTTGTTTTAAGTTGCCCAGGTGAGAGAAATTCTTTCCACAGTCAGAGCAGGAGTAAGGCTTCTCTCCTGTGTGTATACTTTAATGTTGTTTTAAGTTACCCAGTTGACGGAAACTCTTTCCACAGTCAGAGCAGGAGTAAGGCTTCTCTCCTGTGTGTATACGTTCATGTTGTTTTAAGATACCCAGTTGACGGAAACTCTTTCCACAGTCAGAGCAGAAGTATGGCTTCTCTCCTGTGTGTATACAATCATGTTGTTTTAAGGTGTCCGGACGAGAGAAACTCGCCCCACAGTCATAGCAGGAGTAAGGCTTCTCTCCCGTGTGTATACGTTCATGGTGTTTTAAGGTACCCAGTTGAGAGAAACTCTTTCCACATTCAGAGCAGGAGTAAGGCTTCTCTCCTGTGTGTATACGTTCATGTCGTTTTAAGGTACCCAGTTGAGAGAAACTCTTTCCACATTCAGAGCAGGAGTAAGGCTTCTTTCTTGTGTGTATACGTTCATGTCGTTTTAAGGTGTACCGATTAGAGAAACTCGTCCCACATTCAGAGCAGGAGTAAGGCTTCTCTCCTGTGTGTGTTCCATGATGAACTTTTAGTGCAGTTGACGTTTTGAAGCATTTTCCACATTCAGAACATGAGTAAGGCTTCTCTCCTGTGTGTGTTCTCTGATGAACTTTTAGTTTAGTTGATGTTTTCAAGCATTTTCCACATTCAGAGCAGGAGAAAAGCTTTTCTCCTGTGTGTATTTTTAGGTGTATTTTTAGCTTTGATAGAAATGGGAACATCTCCTCACAATGTGGGCAGTGGTGAGACATCTTTGCTCTGTGATCTTCCTGCTGATGCTCTCTGGATGTAGAGAATGTCTCAACATGGTCTCCTGTGTGATCAATATCAGAACAACCAGTCAATTGGTGTGATATACATGTCAATCAAATGTATTTTATGAAGCTCTTTTTACATAAGTTGTAACAAAGTTCTTTACAGAAACCAACCCGAAATCCCCAAAGAGCAAGCAATGCAGAAGCACAATGGCCACGAAAAACTCCCTAGAAAGCAAGAACCTTGGAGGAAACAGAGAGGAACCAGGCTCAAAGGGGTGGCCGGTCCTCTTCTGTCTGTACCGTGTGACATATGTATTCATATCAGTAGGCTGTACAATACAGGGGAATAAAACTATTCTAAAAGTGGGTAAAGAGTTGAAAGCTAAAAAGGGGCTTGTCATCCTCTACTCACTATAACAAGGGTTAGAAACTACACAGACTCATTTCATATCATCCTCTACTCACTATCACAAGGGTTAGTAACTACACAGACTCATTTCATATCATCCTCCACTCACTATCACAAGGGTTAGTAACTACACAGACTCATTTCATATCAACATCCATTCACTAGAACTTTAAAACACTGGCAGTTGGTCTATTTCACTTCTTTAGTCTACTCTCTGATAACTCCAGATAGCTCAGTTAATAAAACAAATGCTGGCAATACTGGTGTCAAACCATGCACATCTCAGTAGCATGAAATAACATCTACCTTCTCATTGAAACAGTTCATCATGAAACAGCTCTACTGCAACTTTTCATACACAGTGGGAAGTTGGAATGACCAACAAACTTAGTTAGATAGAACCTGCTCTTACCATGATTAACAGATTTCCCAATCTTCTCCTCCTCTTCTTCATCTTTAATGTTGACATTCAGCTCCAGTGTTTGACTGTAGTCTTCCACCTTCACTGATGCCATTTCTGGATCATGCAGTGCAAACTGGGCTCCACTGTCACAATCAGGACCCAGTGACTGTGGGTTTGGACTCAGTGTGGAAGGAGAGAGGCAGGCTGGGTTTGTCATTACTGTTGATGTTACTGGCCTCAGACTTAATTCTAGTCCTGTAGTAACAATGAGAAACAGAAACAAATGTTATTGTCTTGACAGTTCTGGCACTTTTTTACTCTCTAAAAATATATTATATGTTCAATTATCTTATTCAGTGCTTGACTTGGACTGAAATGGGTGCTGGTACTGTTTATATTTAGGCAGAGGAGCTCCACAATACTGTTGAGCTAATATTCTATAAGAGGAACTGCCCCGACTTCCGCCGGAAGTCGATCCCTCTCCTTGTTCGGGCGACGCTCGGCTGTCGACGTCACCGGTCTTCTAGTCATCGCCGATCCATTACATGTTCAGTATTTAACCCTCTGTTTCCCACATGTATGTGTGCGTGTTAGTTCTATGTTGATGGCTGTATCTGATGGCTGGTATTTTGTTGCCGGGCTAAGTATCGCCCTCGTTTCCTGATTCTCAGGGAAGGCCCTGGAGTGGGCCAACGCCTTATGTGGGGGAAGAAGCAGCTTGTTGGACCACTCTGGGATTTCACGTCTCGTACACCTGAGGCAGGGGACGAGGAGCGCACAGGAGTTTGTGATGGAATGACAGGGCCCTGATCGATCACTACCGGTGCAGTCTGCGCGAGTACGTCCGTCGAGAGTTGGACTGCAGGGACACCACTCTCACATTCAACCAGCTGGTGGACCTGTCCATCCGGCTGGATAACGTGCTGGCTACCCGCGGACATCCAGATCGGGGTCTGTCAATTCCATCCCCCAGCACCACCGCCCGTGGAGCTGGGAGGTGCTGCACTTAGGGCGACCGGAGGCGGGGCCATTCCATGCACCATCTGTGGCTGCAGAGGGCACACTGCCGGTCGGTGCTGGGGAGGTTGCTCTGGGAGTCGAGGCAGCAGGCGCGAGGACGTCCGTCGGGACACTCTCGTGTCAACCCAGGTGAGTAGGGGTTTCCATCGGTGCTACTACAGTGGAAAGCCTAGACCAGGTCTCCACTGTGCGAATCACATCTGAATATACAGATTTGACTCAATTACCACCCCATCGACGGGGGGGTGTGCGATAAATCTCCTGGTAGACGCAGCACTTCCCAGGAGTCACGTGTATCCCCTGTCACAAGAGGTGACGGCGGCTATGGAAATATGTTTCCGAATCCGGCCCTCCACTTCACCTGCCTCCTCGAGTTTATTTTCGTGAAGAAGGATAGAGGTGTATTGCCTGAGGCATTAACCAAATCACTGTGAGGTATTTACCCACTGCCTCTCATAGCCAGTGGGATCGAGTCAATGCACAGGGAACACTTCTTCACAAAATTGGATCTCAGGAGCGCTTACAACCTGGTGCGTATCCGGGAGGGAGAAGAGTGGAAGACGGCGTTTAGTACCACATCAGGCCATTATGAGTACCTTGTCATGCCATACGGGTTGATTAATGCTCCATCAGTCTTCTAATCCTTTGTAGACGAGATTTTCAGGAACCTGCACGGGCAGGGTGTAGTGGTGTTTATCGATGACATTCTGATTTACTCCTCTACACGCGCCAAGTATGTGTCCTTGGTGCGCAGGGTACTTGTACGACTGTTGGAGCATGACCTGTACGTCAAGGCTGAGAAATGCCTGTTCTTCCAGCAGGCCGTCTCCTTCCTAGGGTATCGCATTTCCACATCAGGGGTGGAGATGGAGAGTGACCGCATTTCATGACCGCTGTGACCGCTGTGCGTAATTGGCCGACTCCCACCACGGTAAAGAAAGTGCAGCGGTTTCTAGGGTTTGCCAACTACTACCGGAGGTTTATCCGGGGCTTTGGAGAGGTAGCAGCTGCCATTACCTCACTGCTGAAGGGGGGACCACTGCGTTTGCAGTGGTCGGCTGAGGCGGACAGGGCTTTTGGTCACGGCTGTTTACCTCGGCTCCCGTGCTGGCGCATCCGGATCCCTATTTGGTGTTCATAGTGGAGGTGGACGCAGGTCCGAGACTGGGTTAGGACCCGTGCTCTCTCAGCGCTCAGGTATGCCAACAAAGCGCCGCCCCTGTGCCTTCTTTTCGAAGAAGCTCAGCCCGGTGGAGCGAAATTATGACGTGGGGGACCGGGAGCTGTTGGCTGTTGTCAAGACCTTGAAGGCGTGGAGACATTGGCTTGAGAGAGCTAAACACCCTTTTCTCATCTGGACTGACCACCGCAATCTGGAGTACATCCGGGCGGCGAGGAGACTGAACAACCGCCAGGCAAGGTGGGCCATGTTCTTTACCCGTTTTGTTTTCACCCTGTCCTACAGACTAGGTTCCTAGAACGCTAAGGCAGATGCACTGTCCCGGATGTATGACACAGAGGAGCGGTCCATGGGTAACACTCCCATACTCCCGGCCTCTTGCCTGGTGGCACCGGTAGTATGGGAGCTGGACGCGGACATCGAGCGGGTGTTACGTGCAGAACCTTCTCCCGAGTGTCCAGCTGGGCGTCTGTACGTTCCGTCTGCTGTCCACGACCGTTTGATCTATTGGGCCCACACGTCACCCTCCTCTGGTCATCCGGGTATCAGCCGGACAGTGCGTTGTCTCAGTGAGAAGTACTGGTGATCCACCTTGGCTAAGGACATGAGGGTATATGCTTCCTCCTACCCGGTGTGCGCCCAGTGCAAGACTCCTAGGCACCTGCCCAGAGGGAAGATACAACCCTTACCCTGTCGTTGGAATTCGAACAGATCTTCCTCCCTCACAGGGGAACACCACGATCCTGGCCGTTGTGGATTGGTTTTCTAAGTCCTGCCGTCTCCTCCCTTTGCCCGGTCTCCTTCGGCCCTAGAGACTGCGGAGGCCCTGTTCACACACGTCTTCCGGCACCACGGGGTGCCTGAGGACATAGTATCTGATCGAGGTCCCCAGTTCACATCAAGGGACTGGAGGGCGTTCATCGAACGTCTGGGGGTCTCAGTCAGCCTTACCTCAGGTTTTCACCCCAAGAGTAACGGTCAGGTGGAGAGAGTGAACCAGGATGTGGGTAGGTTTCTGCGGTCCTATTGCCAGGACCGGCCGGGAGAGTGGGTGGCGTTCATACCTTAGCCAGATATTGCCCAAAAATCGCTCCGCCACTCATCCACTAACCTCTCCCCCTTCCAGTGCGTACTGGGGTACCAGCCGGTTCTGGCACCTAGGCATCAGTGCCAGATCGAGGCTCCTGCGGTGGACGACTGGTTTAGGCGCTCGGAGGAGACATGGGACACCGCTCATGTGCACCTTCAGTGGGTCGGGAGGCGTCAGAGGACTAGCACAGACCGCCACGGCACACCAGGGCTCTCGACCCTCCACCTGCCCCTCCACCTGCCCTGCCGGAAGCTGGGCCTGCGGTTTGTGGGGCCATTCAAAGTCCTGAGGGGACTGAACAAGGTTTGTTACAGGTTACAGCTTCCCCCCGATTACCATATTAACCCCTCGTTCCATGTGTCTCTACTCAGGCCGGTGATGGCTGGTACACCCCAGGAGTCTGAGGTGCGGGAGGTTCCTCCGCCCCCTTTGGACATCGAGGGGGCCCCGGCGTATGCAGTTCGAGCCATACTGGACTCGGCGTCTAGCGAGGGGCCTTCAGTACCTCGTGGAGTGGGAGGGGTAAGGTCCGGAGGAGAGATCCTGGGTGCCGGTGGAGGACGTATTGGACCCGTCGATGCTGCAGGAGTTCCACAGTCTCCACCCGGGTCGGCCCCCGAGGCCGGTGTCGGCGCGTGGCTCAAGGGGGGGTACTGTCATGACTTCCACCGAAGTCAGTCCTTGTTCGGGCGGCGCTCGGCGGTCAACGTCACCGGTATTCTAGCCATTGCCCCATCCATTTTTCATTTTCCATTTGTTTTGTCTTTGTTTTTTTCACACCTGGTTTCAATTCCCCCATTACAGATTCAGTATTTAACCCTCTGTTTCACACATACATACGTATCTGATGGCTGGTATTTTGTTGCCGGGCTTTGTATGAACGCCAGTTTATTCGTGGTACCGGTATATTTCACGGACCGTTGTATTGTTTCTATACCCGTATTTTTCGTGTTTTAAATACCTTGTCCACGCATCTCAACTCTCCTGCGTCTGACTCCTTTTCACCAGTTACCCAAAGCCTTGACAGGAACATGAGCGCAAACAGTAGACATTTGAGGTGCCGGTTCTCTGCTCCAGTGAGCTCCTGTCCAAGTCAAGCACTGATCTCATTTCAATGGATCAGGTAGCTAAGCATTGACAACAAAACATTCATATCACACAAAGTACACACTTTAAAATTAGTCTACACAAAGTAAGTGCACTTAAACTAAAGTAGATTTCCACAATTCACATAAATGGCAAAAAAACATTTAGTACAAGTTTAGTTTTAACCTGGTCTTCACTGTATTTTAATCAAAAAACAATTGTATTTTCTGTTCACACCATAGTAACATTTATAGATAAAGATAGAAACAACTGAAGGTGTCTCAATATTAGTACACATGTAGAAAACTGATGATCATTACATTAAGCTTCAAAACTGGAGTGTGACCATGAAATGGTCTCTCTGCACCAGCACTGAAGTCTGTTGGAGCAGACAGAGTGGACAGCTCCATTTTACCAGCTCGTGAATTTGACACAAAATGAATAACATGCTAAACAAACTCAGAAAGCTCAAATACTTGTATTCTTTATTAAAACTACATTGAGGAAATTATGTACATTTATTCAGACAAACCAAAAGCTTCTAGCTATGTGACTTGTAAAATAGTTGATCACAATCACTCGGGTCCACACAAAAATAAAACATCAAACCTTTACCAAACGTGATAATACCTTAACGGGATTACAACCCTAAAAAGTTAACGGGATCGATATGACAACAGCGGAATGGATCCCAGCCTGCGACCCAAAACAATGACGTCGTAAAAGAGGCAAACGAAGTGGTATTCTGGTCAGGCTCCGGAGACGGGTACATCGCACACCACTCCCTAGTACCTTGACAACAAGGTTGATTAAATCCGAGCAAGGGTAGCATTCCAGAGAGACATCAGAGACTGTAACGTTTTTTGCTACGCGGAAACATGGCTCACTCCAGAGACGCTAACGGAATCGGTGCAGCCAGCTGGTTTCTTCACGCGTCGCGCCAACAGAAACAAACATCTTTCTGGTAAGAAGAGGGGGGGGGGCGTATGCCTTATGATTAACGAGACGTGGTGTGATCACAACAACATACAGGAACTCAAGTCCTTCTGTTCACCTGACTAATCGCTGCAGCTGTTCATAGTCCATCGGTAAATAGCCCACCCAATTTACCTACCTCATCCCCATATTGTTTTTATTTATTTACTTTTTTGCACACCAGTATCTCTACCTGCACATGAACATCTGATCATTTATCACTCCAGTGTTAATCTGCTAAATTGTAATTATTCACCTCCCTCCTCATGCCTTTTGCACACAATGTGTATAGACTATTTTTTTTCTACTGTGTTATTGACTTTTCTACTGTGTTATTAACTCTGTTGCTGTCTGTTCACACTGCTATGCTTTATCTTGGCCAGGTCACAGTTATAAATGAGAACTTGTTCTCAACTAGCCTACCTGGTTAAATAAAGGTGAAATAAAAAAAATAAAATGAGAATTCCTCACAATCAAATGTCGACCGCATTATCTACCAAGGGAATTCGATTATAATCACAGCCGTATATATTCCCCCAAGCAGACACATCGATGGCCCTGAACAAACTTTATTTGACTCTTTGCAAACTTGAAACCACATATCCTGAGGCTGCATTCATTGTAGCTGGGGATTTTAACAAGGCTAATCTGAAAACAAGACTCTCTAAATTGTATCAGCATATTGATTGCGCAACCAGGGCTGGTAAAACCTTGGATCATTGCTATTCTAACTTCCGCGACGCATATAAGGCCCTCCCCTGCCCTCCTTTCAGGAAAAACTGACCACGACTCCATTTTGTTGCTCCCTGCCTACAGACAGAAACTAAAACAAGAAGCTCCGCGCTCAGGTCTGTTCAACGCTGGTCCGACCAATCTGATTCCACGCTTCAAGACTGCTTCGATCACGTGGACTGGGATATGTTCCGCATTGCTTCCTACAACAACATTGACGAATACGCTGATTCGGTGAGCGAGTATATTAGAAAGTGCATTGACAATCCCATAGCAACGGTTAAAACATTCCCAAACCAGAAACCGTGGATTGATGTCAGCATCTGCGTGAAACTGAAAGCACAAAACACTGCTTTTAACCAGGGCAAGGTGACCGGAAACATGACTGAATACAAACAGTGTAGCTATTCCCTCCGCAAGGCAATCAAACAAGCTAAGCATCAGTATAGAGACAAAGTAGAGTCACAATTCAACGGCTCAGACACAAGAGGTATATGGCAGGGTCTACAGTCAATCACGGATTACAAAAAGAAAACCAGCCCTGTCACGGACCAGGATGTCTTGCTCCCGACAGACTAAATAACTTTTTGCCCGCTTTGAGGACAATACAGTGCCACTGACACGGCCCGCAACCAAAACCTGCTGACACTCCTTCACTGCAGCCGATGTGAGTAAAACATTTAAACGTGTTAACCCTCGCAAGGCTGCAGGCCCAGACGGCATCCCCAGCCACGTCCTCAGAGCATGCGCAGACCAGCTGGCTGGTGTGTTTACGGACATATTCAATCCATCCTTAACCCAGTCTGCTGTTGCCACATGCTTCAAGAGGGTCACCATTGTCCCGGTTCCCAAGAAAGCTAAGGTAACTGAGCTAAACGACTATCGCCCCGTAGCACTCACTTCCGTCATCATGAAGTGCTTTGAGAGACTAGTCAAGGACCATATCACCTCCACCCTACCTGACACCCTAGATCCACTCCAATTTGCTTACCGCCCAAATAGGTCCAAATAGGCCCTAACCCATCTGGACAAGAGGAATACCTATGTGAGAATGCTGTTCATCGACTTCAGCTCAGCATTTAACACCATAGTACCCTCCAAACTCGCCATCAAGCTCGAGACCCTGGGTCTCGACCCCGCCCTGTGCAACTGGGTACTGGGCTTCCTGATGTGCCGCCCCCAGGTGGTGAGGGTAGGTAACAACATCTCCACCCCGCTGATCCTCAACACTGGGGCCCCTCAAGGGTGCGTTCTGAGCCCTCTCCTGTACTCCCTGTTCACCCACGACTGCGTGGCCATGCACGCCTCCAACTCAATCATCAAGTTTGCGGACGACACTACAGTGGTAGGCTTGATTACCAACAACAACAAGATGGACTACAGGGAGGAGGTGAGGGCCCTCGGAGTGTGGTGTCAGGAAAATAACCTCACACTCAACATCAACAAAACAAAGGAGATGATTGTGGACTTCAGGAAACAGCAGAGGGAGCACCCCCCTATCCACATCGATGGGACAGTAGTGGAGAGGGTAGTAAGTTTTAAGTTCCTCAGCGTACACATCACGGACAAACTGAATTGGTCCACCCACACAGACAGCGTCGTGAAGAAGGCGCATCAGCGCCTCTTCAACCTCAGGAAGCTGAAGAAATTCGGCTTGTCACCAAAAGCACTCACAAACTTCGACAGATGCACAATCGAGAGCATCCTGTCGGGCTGTATCACCGCCTGGTACGGCAACTGCTCAGCCCACAACCATAAGGCTCTCCAGAGGGTAGTGAGGTCTGCACAACACATCACCGGGGGCACCTAGGACACCTACACCACCCGATGTCACAGGAAAGCCATAAAGATCATCAAGGACAACAACCACCCGAGCCACTGCCTGTTCACCCCGCTATCATCCAGAAGGCGAGGTCAGTTCAGGTGCATCAAAGCAGGGACTGAGAGACTGAAAAACAGCTTTTATTTCAAGGCCATCAGACTGTTAAACAACCACCACTAACATTGAGTGGCTGCTGCTAACAAACTGACTCAACTCCAGCCACTTTAATAATGGGAATAGATGGAAATGTATGTCAAATATATCACTAGCCACTTTAAACAATGCTACTTAATATAATGTTTACATACCCTACATTACTCATCTCATATGTACAGTGGGGCAAAAAAGTATTTAGTCAGCCACCAATTGTGCAAGTTCTCCCACTTAAAAGATGAGAGGCCTGTAATTTTCATCAGTACACTTCAACTATGACAGACAAAATGAGAAGAAAAAAATTCCAGAAAATCACATTGTAGGATTTTTAATGAATTTATTTGCAAATTATTTTGAAATTTGACCCTAATAACCCAGACCCGTGTGTTCAAGGCACCTTGTATCATTGCCTGGAGGAATGTGCTGAGATATAAATGTTTTGGAGCTCAGTACTGCGGGTGAAAAGGGGGTGAAAAGAGAAAATACAATTGTATTTATGTAATTGTTCTACATGGAACTATTAAATATATGTGTTAAAAAAATGAATGATGAGGGCACTGTTTTCTTGGGGACCTTCAACGCTTCAAGGGGCTGGAAGCACTGCATCTCATGAAAACATTTCTAAAAACCTCTTTTTTTTGGTCTTTTCTTTGTGAATATTGACTATAGTCGAAGCGTAATCTACATCATCTACAACTGCATATCGTACTTTTTATTCATCTGTTTGGTTGTTATGTTCGTCTATCTTTATGTTGGGGAAAAACAGAAAAGAAAAATGGTATTTCTGTTGATTTTCCTACTTGGAACTATATATATATATATATAAATAAAAATAATGATTGATGGAAGCCATTGTGTTCTTGGGGACCTTCAACGCTTCCAGGGTCTCCAGAGTGGTGCAGCGGTCTAAAGGCACTGCATCTCAGTGCAAGATGTATCCCTAAAGACCCTAGTTCGATTCCAGGCTATATCACAACTGGACATGATTGGGAGTCCCATAGGGCTTCTGGCAATTGGCCCAGCGTAGTCTGGGTTAGGCCATCATTGTAAAAAAAAAATAATAATCTTAACCGACATGCCTAGTTAAATAAAAGGTTAAAAAAAAATGTTTTTAAAGAAACACTGCAGAAATAATCTGGTTCCCTCCCCCAGATCTGTGCCTCAACATAATCCTTTCATGGAGTTCTATGGACAATTGTGTCTGAATATTATTACACATGTAGAAAACCGAGTTGTTACATTTAGATTCAAAACAGTAGTGCAACCGTAAAAATGGTCTCTCCTGCTGCACCCTCACTGCCTGCACTGAAGTCCGTTGACACAGACCGAATGGGCACCGCCATTTTACCAGCTTGAGAATATTCCCTTTCATGGAGATCTATGGACAAATCCGTTGACCTCATGGCTTGGATTTTGCCCTGACATGCACTGTAAACTGTGGGACCTTACATAGACAGGTGTGTACCTTAACAAATCATGTCCAATCAATTTAATTTACCACAGGTGGACAACAATCAAGTTGAAGAAACATCTCAAGGATGATCAATGGAAACAAGATGCACCTGAGCTCAATGTTAAGTCTCATCGCAAAGGATTTGAATACTTACATAAATAAGGTATTACTGTTTTTTATTTTTTATTTGAGAAAATGTGAAAACATTTCCAAAACCGGTGTTTGCTTGGTTATTATGGGATATTGTGTGTAGATTGATGAGGATTTTTTTTATTTAATCAATATTAAAATAAGGCTGTAACAAAAACAAAATGTGGGAAAAGTCAAGGGGTCTAAATTCTTTCTGAATGGGAGAGGGGATACCTAGTCAGTTGTACAACTGAATGCATTCAACTGAAGTGTGTCTTCCACATTTAACCCAACCTCGGAATCAGAGAGGTGCGGGGAGCTGCCATAATGGACATCCGTGTCTCTAGCGCCCGGGGTTCAGTGTGTTAACTGCCGTGTTCAGGGGCAGAATGACATATTTTTTACCTTGTCAGCTCAAGGATTCGATCCAGCAACCTTTCGGTTATAATATATATGCCATTTAGCAGACGCTTTTATCCAAAGTGACTTACAGTCATGTGTGCATACATTCTACGTATGGGTGGTCCCGGGAATCGAACCCACTACCCTGCCGTTACAAGCGCCATGCTCTACCAACTGAGCTACAGAAGGACCACTGGCCCAACGTTCTAACCACTAGGCTACCAGTACGTATTCATTTTAGTAGGCTGTGCAATACAAAAAGGAGAATAAAAACTAGATAAGTATCTCATATGTCTTGAAAAGTATGACCTTTATCATCCTTCAATCACTATCACAAGGGTTAGAAACTACAGACTTCATAGAACTTTAAAACTGGCAGTTTGTCTACTTCACTTCTTTAGTCTCCTCTCTGATCACTCCAGATAGCCCAGTGAATAAAACAAATGCCTACAATACTGGTGTCAAACCATGCAAGTGTCAGTAGCATGAAATAACATCTACCTTCTCATTGAAACAGTTCATCATGAAACAGTTCTACTGCAACTGTTCATACACAGTGGGAAGTTGGAATGAACAACAAACTTAGATAGATAGAACCTGCTCTTACCATGAGAAACAGATTCCCCAACCTTCTCCTCCTCTTCTTCATTTTTAATGTTGACATTCAGCTCCAGTGTTTGACTGCAGTCTTCCAGCTTCACTGATGCCATCTCTGGATCCTGCAGTGCAAACTGGGCTCCACTGTCACAATCAGGACCCAGTGACTGTAGGTTTGGACTCAGTGTGGAAGGAGAGAGGCAGGCTGGGTTTGTCGTCACTGTTGATGTTACCGGCGTCATACCTGAGTCGGCAAGTAGTACAAGAGAAAGACACAAAAGATATTTTCTTGACAGTTCTGGCACCTTCTTTATTAAATATGTTACATTTGTTCTTGTTCAATTATCTAATTCAGTGCTCGACTTGGACTGAAATAGTTGCCGATACTCATTTTGGGTGCCGGTACTGTTTATATTTAGGTGCAGGAGCTTCATAATACATTTGAGCTAAAACTTAACCTGTAGTAGAAAAATGCATAAATTACTCAAAAACCGTTTAGTACAAGGTTACGGTTTGTTTTAGGCAGCACTATGTGCTATTTCCTTAATAACCTTGTATTCCCGGTTTTACTTCAAAAACACAACACAGTAGTGCAACCGTGAAATTGTCTGCAGATGAAGTTAGTTTGACGCAGAACGACTGGGCGCCGCCATTTTACCAGCTTTTGAATATTTCCTTTCATGGGGCTCTACGGACAATTTCTTTGACCTCATGACTTGGTTTTTGATCTGACATGCACTGTCAAATGTGGGACCTTATATAGCCAGGTGTGTGCCTTTCCAAATCATGTCCAATCAACTGAATTTACCACAGGTTGACAACAAGCAAGTTGTAGAAACATCTCAAGGATGATCAATGGAAACAAGATGCACCCGAGCTCAATGTCGAGTCTCATAGCCAAGGGTCTGAATACTTATGTAAATAAGGTATCTGTTTTTAATGTTTTATAAATGTGAAAACATTTCTAAAAACCTGTGTTTGCTTTGTCATTATGGGGTATTGTGTGTAGATTGATGAGGAACGTTTCTTATTTAACCCATTTTAAAATAAGGCTGTAACGTAACAAAATGTGGAAAAAGTCAAGGTGTCTGAATACTTTCCGAATGCACTGTATAGGCTGGTACTGTATGTATTCATATCAGCAGGCTGGTACTGTATGTATTCATATCAGCAGGCTGGTACTGTATGTATTCATATCAGCAGGCTGGTACTGTATGTATTCATATCAGTAGGCTGGTACTGTATGTATTCATATCAGTAGGTGGGTAGTGTATGTATTCATATCAGCAGGCTGGTACTGTATGTATTCATATCAGCAGGCTGGTACTGTATGTAGTCATATCAGTAGGCTGGTACTGTATGTATTCATATCAGCAGGCTGGTACTGTATGTATTCATATCAGCAGGCTGGTACTGTATGTATTCATATCAGTAGGCTGGTACTGTATGTATTCATATCAGTAGGCTGGTAGTGTATGTATTCATATCAGTAGGCTGGTACTGTATGTATTCATATCAGTAGGCTGGTACTGTATGTATTCATATCAGTAGGCTGGTACTGTATGTATTCATATCAGTAGGCTGGTAGTGTATGTATTCATATCAGTAGGCAGTTACTGTATGTATTCATATCAGTAGGCTGTTACTGTATGTACTCATATCAGTAGGCAGTTACTGTATGTACTCATATCAGTAGGCAGTTACTGTATGTACTCATATCAGTAGGCAGTTACTGTATGTACTCATATCAGTAGGCAGTTACTGTATGTACTCATATCAGTAGGCAGTTACTGTATGTATTCATATCAGCAGGCTGTGCAATAAAACTATTCTAAAAGTATCTCATAAATCTCATCTCATAAATCCTCCACTCACTATCACAAGACTTAGAAACTACAGACTCATTTCATAGAACTTTAAAACACTGGCAGTTTGTCTACTTCACTTCTTTAGTCTCCTCTCTGATCACTCCAGATAACCCAGTGAATAAAACAAATGCTGACAATACTGGTGTCAAACCATGCAAGTCTCAGTAACATGAAATAACATCTACCTTCTCATTGAAACAGTTCATCATGAAACAGTTCTACTGCAACTTTTCATACACAGTGGAAAGTTGGAATGAAACAAACTTAGATAGAACCTTCTCTTACCATGATTAACAGATTTCCCAATCTTCTCCTCCTCTTCTTCATCTTTAATGTTGACATTCAGCTCCAGTGTTTGACTGCAGTCTTCCAGCTTCACTGATGCCATCTCTGGATCCTGCAGTGCAAACTGGGCTCCACTGTCACAATCAGGACCCAGTGACTGTGGGTTTGGACGGAGAGTGGCAGGCTGGGTTTGTCTTCACTGTTGATGCCTCAGACTTTATCTGAGTCGGTCTGTAGTAATAAAGATAAACAGTTAGTCTTGACAGTTCTGGCAATTTCTTAGTTCTCTAAAAATATTGTTCATATTTAGGTACAGTAGTTCCACAATACTGTTGAACTAATATTCTATAAGAGGAACATGAGCTCAAACAGTAGAAATTTGAGGTGACGGTACTCAGCTCTGGTGAGTTCCTGTCCAAGTCAAGCACTGATCTCATTTCAATAGATCTGGTAGCTAAGCATTGATAGCAAAACATTAATTAATTAAAAAGTACACACTTCAAAATTAGTTAAAACATGATCTATAGTAAATTTCCCAAATTCACATAAATGCAGAAATGACAAAAACCATTTAGTACAAGGTTGCAGTATGTTTCAGGCAGCACTATGTACTATTTTCCTGAATAACATTTTCTTCACTGCATTTCAATCAAAAACCGATAGTATTTCCGTTCACACCATATTAACATTTATAGATAAAGATAACTTAATGTGTCTGAATATTAGTACACATGTAGAAAACTGATAATCATTACAAATTAGCTCCAAAACAGTAGTGCAACCGTAAAATGGTCTCTCTCTGCTGCACCCTCACTGCCTGAACTGAAGTCCGTTGATGCAGACCGAGGGGGAGCCGCCATTTTACCAGCTCGTGAATTTGACACAAAACCAAAAACGACATGTAAAACGAACCCAAAAATCTCAAATAGATTGATCCTAAATGAAATTACATTGACGAAATGATATACATCCCCTGGGACTAAAGTTATCACGTTCACTCACGCGTTGACACAAAACATAGCACATAACACCTTCATCTTCATGACATATTTGTTACCTAGCATGTTATGACATGTTCTTTCGATATTATAACGTGCTATTACATACCAGTAGACATACATTTGAAACGGACACAGAAGTTGTCGTCTCGACTGCACAATTCTGACGTATCCTTTATTCTGAAGAATGATGTGCGCCTGCGCGGAACTTCCTGTTCCCCCACTACCCGTTTCTAAACACAGAGACGTAACAACGCGAGACTTCAGAGAAGGCTTGTGAAGCACACCAAGCCTGGTCTTGAGAAGTCAATGAGAGAAGTGAACAATTCTGACACTTTGCAGCGGCTAATATCAATTTCATAACTGCAGTGGCTTGTTAACAATAGCTCTCACTGCGTATCCTACCTATCACAGGTAGCCTAGTTATTAGCGTAAGAGAGGGGCAAGTAACCGAAATGTTGCTGTGTCGAATCCCCGACATGACAAGGTAAAAATCTCTCTCTGCCCCTGAACAATGCAGTTAACCCACTGTTCTGTTCCCTGGTAGGCCGTCATTGTAAATATGAATTTGTTCTTAACTGACTTGGCTTGTTAAATACAGTTGTTTTGTTTTTTAATCACATGAGTAGTGTTGATGAATAACTATAAGAGAGGGAGACCAAATCACGGACGCTGGACTGAGTGGAGTCAAGTTGTAACAAAAGGCAGGTTTATTAAAGGTCAAAGATATCTAGCTAAAGCGTGCACGGACCAATTCATTTAGCTCAGAAGGAGTTAGCTGAAAAGGGTCCCTAACCAGAGTGTGCAATAGGTTTTATACATAGTATGACGTAGGTTGATTCTTGTAGTTCTGTCTTCTGACTGGTTGGTGAAGGTTGGAGGCAGGTCCTGTCCGACCCTGTGCCGGAGCCTCATTGGTGCTTCTTGAAGTCGTCTGATCCTGGCTCCTGCTCAGTTGAATTGGGTGTTGGGTGTGTGTGCGTTGAGATGTCTGTGTGTCTGTGTGTGTCCAGGAGTTGAGAATAGGGGAACTGGAACTGACAGTGGCGCAAGAATGGGTTTGTGTGTCAAGGGATGTCAGTTGAATAGAGTGTAGAGGTGTGTGTGTTCGTGCGCTGAAATGTATGTGCGTGTCAATGTGTGTGTCAAGAAGTCTTGAGATAGGGGGAACTGGAACTGACAGTTGGCGCTTCAGGCTAGGCCATTTCCCTGCTTTGACAGGGACGCATGTGATAGCTTCAGTCAGACAGATGAGTTTGGTGTTCTACAGTTGCTTATGCGGTTAGAATCTGCTGAGGACAGAATGTGTTTGTGTTAATGCAGAAGTATGTTTTGAGGAACGGCCACCTTATGTCTCAGTCATGGGGTGTGTTTGCTCAAGCTTTTAATTGTAGGGTTGCTGACAGGCTCTAATGCAGCCTAAAGATACTAAGGCCATGGTTACGAAAGAACTACTAGTTCAGATAGTTAGGCTTATTAGTTAATGGGCTATGAGTGATTAATATATTAGGGATATACTACAGTAGGCAGACCGAGGTAAAGTTGGTTTTTATATATATTCATTCGCCAAAAGCCATTTAAAATGGCAAAAATCTATAACTAATTAATTGATTGTCACATAAAAATAGAAATGGTTTATTCTATAAATGTCTAGCATACTTTTACAACCTTTGTTTTGAGTAGAATTTCCAGTTGACTTGATAGAAATACATAATCTATCACATGTACTTTAAAACTGTAATTAAACGATAATTAATAATTTGCCACAGAAACATCAAACTATGTATGATTTATTCTATAAATGTCTAGTATATAGTCTAGTAGATTGTCGCACAAGAAAAAAGTGTTATAGACGAGACAAAAACGTCGAGAGAGAAAGGTACGTTTTCCATTGATTTTGTTTCGTTTTATTTTGGGGATACATGAATTCTGCTGAATGAGGAAGTTAGCTAGCATTTTGGCTAGCTGGCTAACTGCAGTGCCATAACCGTAGCTAGCTAATGTTAGCTGGCGTTATTGTTAGGCCTGCTAACTAGTTACCATATCACATTGTACAGAATATACTTTCCATGTAGTATGTTGAGTTTTGTTTGGATTGGCTAGGGAGCTTTCTAACCTTGACTAGCTACTGCTAAGTTTCCTAACCTGAAGCTGACAAATAGCTATGATATGGTCGCTACTGGCTAGCTAGCTGGGCTCACCTTTGTGTGAAGCTAGCCACAATAACTATTATCCACATCAGTGGAATTTACCGCTTGCCTTCATAATAAAAGTTCCCCATTGGAAACAGGGTGTGGTCAATCTTGGGTTAGTTAAACATATCTTTCGTGTTAGCATGCACTTTTATAGCTAGCTGGATAACACAATAACTAGTTAGCAAGGCATAGCTAGCTATAGGCTTAAACCATGGAAAGCATGATGATGATAACTACTATAGGGTAATGTAGTGTCTAAATTGTTATACATTATTCTTCTCTACGACAGATTTCCACAAGGTCTCAGACTCCATGATGGGAAAATGCCTACTAGAACGAAACATATAACAGAGACAGAGTTGTTGATATTCATTGTTATTTGTAACATTAAAAAGGAGGACAAGAAGACAATCCCGTTTTTCTAAATTAGCTACAGTGCTTTGGAAAGTATTTAGACCCCTTTGACTTTTTCCACATTTTGTTACTTTATATCCTTATTCCAAAATGTATTAAATAAAACGTTTTCCTCAGCAATCTACACACAATACCCCATAATACCAATGAAAACACGTTTTTAGAAATGTTTGTAAAAAAAACATTTTTTTAAACAGAAATACTTATTTACATAAGTATTCAGACCTTTCGCTATCAGACTTGAAATTGAGCTCTGGTGCATCCTGTTTCCATTGATTATCCTTGATGTTTCTACAACTTGATTAGAGTCCACCTGTGGTAAATTCAATTGATTGGACATGCTTTGTAAAGGCACACACCTGTCTATATAAGGTCCTACAGTTGACAGTAGATGTCAGAGAGATGCTTGATGATACTGGGGTGAAGGTTCACCATCCAACAGGACAACAACCCTAAACACACAGTCAAGACAACGCAGGAGGGGCTTCTGGGCAAGTCTCGTAATGTCCTTGAGTGACCCAGCCAGAGCCCGGCCACTGCTCGGAGCCTGGTTGCTGTCTAGGTTTATTCCTAGGTTCCTTCCTTCTAGGGAGTATTTACTAGCCACTGTGCTTCTGCATTGCTCTTTGGGGTTTTAGTCTCGGTACCTGCACCCTCAGCGGAGTCAACGAACACCGGAAGCATCCGTTTTTCAGGGAAAAGGCAGAGAGGAAGTCAAAGCCTGAAAATAACAAGCTTCTGGTGTTTCACACCAACTGACTGGTTCTTCTGATGTTGTTCACACAGGAGACCATATTGAGACATTATCTACATCCAGAGAGCAACAGCAGGAAGATCAGAGCTAGGAGGTCTCACCACTGCCTACATTGAGGAGATTTTCCCAATTCTATCAAAGCTAAAAATACACACAGGAGAGAATCTGTATCTCTGCTCTGACAGTTCATAATTCAACACTGGAGAGAAGGCCTACTCCTGTTCTGACTGCAAGAATATTATCTCTCAGCAGAGCAACTTAACACCAATGTATGTATACACACAGGAGAGAAGCTTTACTCCTGCTCTGTTGGAAGAGTTTCTCTCAACATGGCCACTTAAAAAGACACCAACATACATAAATGTGAGAATCCTCATCAGTTCTCTGACTAGTGTAGATTAAAATAATTCCTTCACTTAATTATCAACAAGTTGTAACACACTCTATTGTAGTCCTATTGTTTCTCACTTTGAGAGATCTGTGCAGAGGAAAGGGAGTGTTATAGAATGTTAGCCTCTCTTTACTTTACTGATCAGTATGCACCTGGTCAGTTTTGGTGTGTTTTGATAGCTTCTACTGTAAAGATATTTAGAGCACCTTAGATTTGCCTTTAGGGTTGAATATCCTCTGTGAGGCTGGTTGACTGGGTGGTACTGCTTCCCTCTGCAGTTTTATTTGAGAATAAGCTGGTAGACACAACATGTATCCGATAGAGATGGTGTGATGATCAGTTTTCACCATTAGTTTGGGTGGATACTTTTTGTTTATTAAATTGTATTTTAAAACTAGATTTGTTTTTTTTAATCGTTAATGATGAATATATATATATATATATTTTTTTTTTTTCTTTAACCTTTATTTTACTAGGCAAGTCAGTTAAGAACAAATTCTTATTTTCAATGACGGCCTAGGAACAGTGGGTTAACTGCCTGTTCAGGGGCAGAACGACAGATTTGTACTTTGTCAGCTCGCAACTCGCAACCTTCCGGTTACTAGTCCAACGCTCTAACCACTAGGCTACCCTGCCTATATATATTCAATGTTATCTTATAAGGAAGGGTTGAATTTGGACTTTTCTGTAGTCATTAGAAGTTAGAAACAGGGATGTTTATTTAGGGTTTGAACTAACGGGTTGCCTCCCACAATGTAGACAATGGCTGTTGCGATTGAACCACATGATTAAAGATGCTGTCTTTGTCTCAGCTTAGACTTCCCTTAGAGTGTACGTCAGAGGTTCAAACTGCTACTATGCTAACAAGAATGAACAAGAATATAAATAAAGACCATATAAAGACATGTCTGTCCCGGAAAGTTGGCTGCTGTATACAGAGTCATTCTAGTCACGTTAACAACAAGCATCCCGGTTTAGGGACAGCAATCCCGTAGAGGTTTTAAACTGTATGTACTTAATATTTGAATGAAATAAAATGGTTTTAAAATGGTATCTCACCCCTTAATGCAGTGGTCAACAAACTACGGCCCGCGGGCCGGATACTGGCCCGTCAGCACATTTGGCCCGGCCCTCTGAACAATACCAGAGACGCTATCGAATTTTTTTCCTATTTGGCCTCCAGAAAAAAAATCCTGTCAAAGAGAGAACGGAATAATGGCGAAAAGGTTAGGTAAGAGAAAAATTTATTCAGAATGCAGGGTATTTAACCTGCAGTGGACAAACGATTATTTTTTTGTTCAATGCAAAGAAAAGGCTGTTTGTCTCATCTGTCAAGAGACGGTGGCGGTATTCAAAGAATACAATCTTCGCCGACACTATGAATCCCGTCACAAAGACAAGTACGATAGCTTGCAAGGCCAAATACGAGCAGACAAACTCTCAAAGCTAAAAAGTGGACTACTATCTCAGCAGAATACATTTGTACGCCAAGCTCAGCTGAACCAGGCATCCATTCGGGCCAGCTTTCGGTTTGCTAAACTGATAGCAAGAAGCGGTAAGCCTTTCACTGACGGAGAGTTTGTTAATAAATGTATGGATGCTGTCGCGGAGGAGGTGTGTCCCGAGAAGAAAGATGCATTTAATGCCGTAAGTCTGTCGGCGAGTACAATCACCAGACGCGTTGAAGAAATCGGGAGTAATGTATATGCCCAGCTGCAGCAGAAGACGAAAGAATTAGACTTTTTTTCATTAGCACTGGATGAGAGCACGGACGTGCAAGACACAGCGCAACTGCTCATTTTTATTCGTGGAGTTAGCGCAAACTTTGAGATATGCGAGGAGCTGGCAGCCCTCCAAAGTCTCAAAGGGACTACAACGGGAGAGGATATTTTTGACAAAGTGTGCCAAACCATGGAGAAGTTGGACCTGGACTGGTCAAAGCTAGCTAGCATCACGACTGACGGGGCTCCTAGCATGGTGGGCGAAACTCGCGGTCTAATAGGACGCATGAACCGGGAGTTGGAAAAAGGGGTCTCACCGCCCCGCTACGAGTCCACTGCCTAATTCACCAGCAAGCACTGTGCTGCAAAGTGTTGACGTGGGATTCTGTAATGAAGGTTGTGGTGTCGTGCATAAACTTCATCAGAGCAAAGGGACTTAAACACAGGCAGTTCCAAGAATTCCTGTCTGAACTGGAGTCTACGCACGGAGATGTGCTGTATTACACAGAGGTCCGATGGCTGAGCCGGGGCAGAGTTTTGAGGCGTTTTTACGAGCTGCTACCCGAAATTAACGCATTTCTTCATTTAAAAGACAAAACGGTCCCAGAGCTGATCGACCCAGAATGGAAATGGCACCTCGCATTTTTAACAGACGTGACAGAAATACTTAACAGCCTTAACTTGCAGCTACAAGGCGAGGGGAAACTCATTTGCGACATGTATTCACACATAAAAGCATTTGAGGTGAAATTAGCGCTGCTTTTGGAACAAGTGAAAAAGCGCAACTTCGTCCATCTTCCTGCTACCCAAAACCTGTCGACAGAGAACCCAGCGGTCCCGTTCCCAGCTGAAAAGTGCGTGGAAGCACTGGAAATGCTGAAGGCGGAGTTCGGTGTGCGATTCAGTGAACTACATGTTCATGCAAAAGAAATCCGTCTTTTTCAGAACCCCTTTGTTGCCGACATTGATGAAGCCCAGCCTTCATATCAGTTTGAGTTGGCTGAGTTACAGAACTGTGATGTTCTGAAAGACGCATTCAAGCCCAACAGTCTCATTGACTTCTATGCCGCCCTCCCAAACGACACATATCCAAACATCAAAAAACACGCAATGAAAATGTCCACAGTTTTTGGCAGCACGTATATCTGCGAGAACCTTTTCTCGCATGAAACTGCTGAAAACCCAGATGAGATCAAGATTGACAGATGAACATTTGCATCAGTGCTTGAGACTGGCTGTAACTAGAATGGAACCTGATATTCAACTTCTCACCAGCCAGATGCAGGCCCACAGTTCACACTGATGAACATACATAGGTAAGCTCACTTTTCTGACTTGAATGAGTCATTCTGAGCATAAACAAATATAATCATAATAAAATCTACTGGGATAAAATCCATCTTTACAACCATACTGGTAGTGAAATGTATTGTGCTGTGTAGGTGCTGTATCACTTAGTTCAGTTTCTCAACCTGCTTCTTTTGTGGTTTTCACAGGGAAGTTGATGAGAGAGAGCTGCAAACAGTGGTGTCTACAAGCCTACTGGAACCTACAAAAGGATTATAAGGAAGGAACACAAGAACTTTATGAGACTGCTCATATGTGTCAGAGAGATTCTGCTCTGACAACTGAGCTGAACTTTTATCTGTTAAGATTGTGCATGGCACGACAGAAAGTTAATGTTCCATGACTTTTTTTTCTATGAAGAACCCAGAGAGTTATTTAGTTATTATTTATTTCCTGTTTTTTCTGTGAAGAACTCAGAGAGGGTTATTTAGTTATTATTTATTTCATTAATAGTGTTATTATTTGTTTCCTGACTTTTTTCTGTAAAGAACCTGGAAAGGGTTATTTGGTTATGTGTGGCTTTCTGGAAAACAATACATTTTTAAGCTCCCCTACGATCGTCACACTTTTTCTGTTACAAACTGACACCGGCCCCCCATCAGAGAAGGGAAAAGTTATGTGGCCCTCACAGGAAAAAGTTTGGGGACCCCTGCCTTAATGAATGGGAAGCTCTCGTTAACTCTCCCACCCCGGTCTGTAGCGAAGAAAAAAGACTTACGGAAAAGCCGTGTGTGTGTGTGCGTGCGTGTGCTGGTGTGGGTGTGTGTGTTTCAAAAACAAAAGGTGTGTTCAACAATGCCCAGGCATCTGCACTCAAGGCTCTCTCTCTCTCTGCAGGGGTCGTTTGAAACCAAGGTTTCACTATCATGCAAACGGTATGTACAGATACCTGCCTATCCCCCATCAAAAAGTGTGACGGCGTCTCTTAAAATGGTGATTTTCGATTCATTAACACATATGCCTTTCAAATCCTAATTTATCTCACCCTCCAGAGGATGTGAAGGCTAAAAAGTCAACCAGCCCCCAGAAAGAATACACCATGTCTAGACCGACCCCCAGGGATAAACATTGATATTTCTAATCAGCGCATATACTAACCGTGCCCCCACTCCGGTCTATACATTTACATCGGACACCCTCCAAGGTGCTAACCCTGAGGATGTAGGAAATCAAAAGGGCCACGTCTTACTGTCTCGACACCCCTCCTGTTGTTTGAAATCACTACCTTTGTAATCTAAACCAAAATATACAGGGTGTTGCAAACAGGATATCGCCCGAAAAAACGTCACCCCCCATGCCCTGTAAATGCATTCCGTAGTATCTCTCCTTTTGAGACAAGACCGAGGAGCGAGTGTCCGATCCACTATGTTCGCACCGCTTTAGCGCAGCTACAAACCCACAGGCCAGCAACCCCGAATAGTTATCGGACTGAACATTTAAAAGGATCATCTGTGAATCCGTCCTAATGGAGCTTTCTGAAGGTGAGTTAATGAAAATATATATATTAGATTTGGATGCGTGGAATTGTTTGAACATGAAGGATGTTATTGTAATATTAAACATGGAGTTATATGTGTTTTAAATGTGGGTCAATGCACGTATTCTTATCATATAAAATGTTAATATTATCTAACGTTAATATTATCTAAAGTTTGTAGGGTCTCCAACATTTACGCAGCTGCTCAGAGGGATAAATGATCTGGAACAGACAGCGTTAGACGGCGATTCTCAGGAGCAAATCGCATGCAGCCAAACCCCGTCACATTATTGTAGACGTAAATCCAATAATCACATACACAAGAATATTTATACATTCAAAACAAAAACGTGTGCACCCTATATTAAAAGCTATTTTTGTGTTTACAGCTGACATACAGCCAAGAAGAATAACGGGGTCCATGTGGACCCTGAACGGCTTCGGAAGAGCAGATGACAGATCCGATGACACAGATGCAATTCTCCCGTTCTGTACGAACGTTTTTTCAAACACACCGAGAACAGAGGATTTAAACGTCCGGTCAACTCCCCTGGGAACCTCCACCAGCTCGCTCCATATTCCTAACCCAAGCAAACAACGCACAACTCCGGCGCAAATACATTGCTCAGAATCAACCCCTCCGGAAAAGTACGACAGGACAGGGAATTTACGAGACGGCGCTCCATGGACACGGTATGAAACCATTATATATATATATATATAATTATTATTATTTATACATTTTTAGCCTTGAATATGTTAAAACAAGGACAAATAATGTTTTGTCAGGCTCCAACGAGACAGGCCTGGCAGAATCGGGAATTCTTGGTGACAAAAGTCAAGGCCCCCCCCCCGGATTCGGTCAGAACAGAGGTAATGTAATTATGTATTGTTAATATATAGTATTACACCTGAAATGTGTTTGACATTTTTACCTGACATATTTTTATGTTTAATAACCTATTTTGTATGTATTATTTTCTTTCAGACTCCTCCCCGGCGTATAATGGCACCGAATACCTCACACATCTTAAGCGCGAGGAGGATCCCGGCTCACCGAACATTCCCAATGAAACAACCAAAACGGAGGATTTAAACCTTATAAATGACATTTCCGAGGCAGACGACCGGTTATTATGGGATGCGGCCAACCTTCTTGATTCTGCCAATTCTGTGGTGACAACAGACGGATCTGAAATAGAACAAGCTAGGTTTTCACAGCCTTTTCCAGGGCTCTAAAATCCCGAAAGGTTTTGCTACACAGACGCCTGGGTGTTTTACTAGAGCGCCAATACCGTCAGGATATATCCTTCTGGCATAGAGCAATTCCACGTATGTTAAACAGCAATCCGATTAAAAAACGCAAATACAGGCGTTAAAAGCATATATGTTACACGGATCCTTCCAGAATAACCCAAGAACACACATCATTAATTATCCATATGGCTGACCAAACAGACCTAGGCGAGACAGTTGAAAACCTCTTATCCCAGATACCGCCAGAATTCCAAGCTATAATTAACCATATGAAAGAGGCGGGGTAAACAGACATAATACCGATAGATGAAAGCATATTATCACAGATTCCAGCCGAACTCATAGAAATTATTAATCGTATGAATGAGTCAGCGCCGTCCGACGAAAACCTGTTATCACAGATTCCCGAAGCCCCCATATCGCTAATTACCCAGATGAAGAGAGCCTGAGATCTAATTCTGCAACACACACCCCTCAAAACCAGACATTAACACCCATGTCCGAAGAGTCTGAAACGCAATACGATGTTTTTGAGGAATTGCAGAAAATTGTCTAATAATTCAGGATGGAAACGGTATGGATAGAAGTGTTCGTGTTGTGTACCGAAATCAATTCAACAATACAGAGATTCGACAGTTTTTCAATTTCGCATGGGTGAATCAGAATCTTGACTATGCTGTGTTTTACATAATGATATTGGACACTCTGAATGAACTGTTAGAAAGGGCTAGAGATTATGGCGAACCACGTGATGTCTTACAGTTGGAAATTTGTGGAGATTGCCTGTATAACACGGTATCTCTTATTTTGACCAATGGCGAAGCAGATCTTGAACAATTTATCGCCCTGCTAGAACGACTTGTTCAGTCAAATGTATCCGTCATAGCCGATAGGACCCTCGAGCTTGTAGTGCAAATAATAGGTCAACCCCAGGGTGGTGGTGGGCAGAGAAGGAAGCTAGATAGCATAATGCAGTCAGAAATCATCAGCAATAAAAGGGTCTACCTCAAACGTTCACAATCCCGGTAATAAGCTATGCTTTGCAATAGGTCTGTCCCATTTACTCAACACGGGATGTACTGATCTAGCGGCGTTACAACGGTATCCGGGATGCTGTGGCTTTCTCTGACATACTCAAATTTGAAAACTTTCTAGATTGTGATATCAAGATTGTGGTTTTGTACCACAGTAGAGCTAATGCAGCTCTCTTGAAATTCCAAAACAACCCCCAACCTCACCCTCAGACTCTGTACTTTTATGTGCAAAACGAACATTACTATGCCGTTACTAACATCACAGCGTTTTTAGGCGCACCATATGTGTGTCCATCCTGCCATACCGTCTACACCCGAATGGGGGGGGGGCACTTGTGCCATTATAACTGTTCAGTATGTCTGGATAAAAATTGTCCTATGCAACCCTTACACTTGACACCCTGTGAGGATTGCCACCGCACATGTCGTTCGACCTACTGTTACGAAAAACACAAAATTGAAACATGGCACCCCAAGGCCTGTAAATCTGTAAGCAGTTGTGACATTAACAAGAAATGCCCAAAATGCCATTGTAATTACAACCTTAATATAGATAGCCCTAAACCGCATGTGTGTGGAATCATACATTGCTCAATCTGTAAAGGGCCTTTGAAAAGCAGAGACACTGAAGTGGTTCAAGAAGTGCAACACAAGTGTTATAATCAGCCCGTGGCTGAAGTTGAACATTCAGAGAAATAAAGTGTCATATGATTTTGAGATAAATCAGCAATCAGGGGTTCATTTGCCTATTTTTGTATCGACCATGACTTTCAAGGGTGAAAAGTGGTCGGCCGAGGGACCCAATTGTGCACTGTTCTTTCTAAAACACTTTAGAAAACCCCAATACAGAAACTTCACGTTTATAGCACACAATGCTCGAGCCTATGACCTTCTTCTGAACCCCTTGATACAGCAAGGCGTTGCACCCAGTGTCATAGCTCAAGGTAGTAAAATCTTGTGTTTTGTAGACCCCGCCTTCAACCAGAGATAGATTGACAGTTTAAGCTTCTTACCCATGAGATTGGCTCAAATGCCAAAGGCCTTGGGTTTTGAAAACTCTGTGAAAGGCTGGTTCCCCGCACTTCTTCACATCTGAGGAGAATCTACATTATATTGGATCTTATCCCTGCCCCGAAATGTACGGGTGTGATCAAATGTCTCCCAAAGAGCGTGAGAGATTCATGACATGGTACGAGACAGTAAGACATGGCCCCTTTGATTTCCATAAAGAGATGGAATCATACTGTGACAATGATGTGGTTATACTTGGTGAAGGATGCCTCAGATTCAGAGAAGAGGTAATCAAAGATGCAGGCATTGACCCCTGGAGTTGTACAACTATTGCATCGGCGTGCATGAAAACCTATCGTATGAGTACAACGGTTGTTTCTTCCACGGTTGTAAATCTTGCTTTGTGCCCCCGGCCATGTGTGTCCTAACCCAAAAGATTTTTGTGGAAATGTATCAAGAGTTTCAAAAGAAATTGGATTCTTTCCAGGCTACTTTCAGGTTAAAAGTTGTGGTTTTGTGGGAGCACGAATGGACAGCCCTCAAAAAGTCTGATCCTCATGTTCAAGCCTTCCTTTCCAGCTACGACACACTAGAACCCCTGGAACCACGACAGGCCTTATTTATGTTTATGGAGAGTATATGCATCCTGCTCTGATAACCACTCATTCACTTTAGAATCACTTAACCGGCTACCTGTTTCTTCGGCTATAGCTCTCTGTAAATGTTCCTTACCCCCATAAGACCCGGGGTTAGAGGGATTATAATAAATGTTTTTCAACATCTGCTCCGCCATCCTTCTTGCCTCTCTGAGGTACAATAACGTTAATGAGCCACTTTCAAATAACGACAACATTTCATTTTCATTATAGAAATTTTATTTTATTCATGCATCAAGTATTACGTATACAGACAATTCAGGATTCTTTGCAGGATACATGTCCCAGTTTTCTCAACGATCACAGCATGCAACACCCTGTATATTTGGTTTTGATTTAGACTTGTGTCGCTGAACTTTTAAAACACACATGTCCGATATATAAGCATATAAACAACAAATATGATACACGTTACAATTAAATGGTGTTTCAAACAAATAAAGTAAAATCTTAGACAAAGTTGTTTCTAGTTCTTCAGAATCATCCACAACATGATTCATGATTTGTTCCATTTTCAGCACACGCTCTACATTAACCCAGGCATTGTGTGTTGTGTAGAATGATACATCGTTCACTTTATTTTCAATAATCTGATGCATAACATTTGTAAGTTCTCTCAAAAGAAGACATTTATTTATTATCTCTAACATCGTATACACATAATTGCCCATTGCATTACATCTAAATAACAAAATGTCACTCGGTCTCTTGGGGTTTATTGAGCCAGAAAGTCATCACATCAGCCACCACAGCTTCCCGGTATTTATTGTCATCCAACAGGGTGTGTCGGATTTCTTTGAGTTTATCGTGGATGTAGATTGCCTGCTTCAGTTCATGTAGGAATGCCGTGGTTACCAAGTAAACTCTGGGGATAGATGGCACAAGACCCATAGACTCCAGGGCTCTGACCAGCGATGGTATAAACCTGCAGGACCAGTCTTTTCACCAGCTCCTCAAATTGGTTGAAGAAGTAGTATCTTGGCGGGTCATATACGGGCGCTTGCTGGGGTGATTGATCTCACAACCGATGCATTTCTCTCTGATATATTCTCCAATCACCACGTCTAAAAGTGTGGCTACAGAGGCCTTGATGGTGTCCACAAAAATAGTACTGACCACCCCATCAAACACGTCCTCAGGCTGTGTATATGAAGGGGGTTTCGTGGGTCTCGCCAGGGGGAGTAGAAAGCGGGCTGAGAGGCATAAAGTCCTTAGGGTCTGGCCCCATGTCGTATCGGAGTCCCGGTATGTTGTATGAATATCCATGGTGTATGATGAAATGAAGAACTGGAGGCTTTAAGGGCACCTTTTATTGTTGAACCAGTCCTTTGGGTATCAGTGCGTGGTTAACGCAACCGCG
>NW_025746385.1:0-20000 GCF_021184085.1 Oncorhynchus gorbuscha
CATCTGTTGTTACACAAGTGGGTACCTAATGACAATATATTCTTTCCCATACCGGGAGTTGAACCCTGGCCACCTGGGTGAAAACCAGGAATCCTAACCGCTAGACCATATGGGAAGACACATAGTTAAAACACACATCACAGACAAATCTTTAAATGTTGACATCATGCCTGTTGGATTTAAAAGCTAAATCTTTTTTTTCAGAGATGTCGGGAATGTCCAGATGAAATCCGTCTAAAATGTGTTTGAAGTGAGAACAGCCAGAAGCACTGAAAGGTTTACAGTATCATTCCCAGCTTGATTTCAGTCAATTAAATAAAGTAATGAGCCAGCCAGGAGTCGAACCTAGAATCTTCTGATCCGTAGTCAGACACGTTATCCATTGCGCCACTGGCCCCACGTCTAAGCTGAAGTCAGGTCACAGCTAGACCAGTGTACACAGTCATAGCGTCTGTCAACAACAAGGTTCCTTGGTTTTCTGTTTCAGATGCATATCTTAATTTGATCCTCCTGTTGTTGCATGAATTTTACTGCAGAGCAAGAAATGCAGCCATGAAGTGTATTCAACGTTTAAAAATAATTGTATAATTTGAATCTACATGACATGTCACATTTCCTGTTGCTGAGGGAATATTGTTGTGTTGTGAGAAACTGCTGCATCTGTTGTTACACAAGTGGGTACCTAATGAAAATATATCCTTTCCCATACCGGGAGTTGAACCCAGGCCACCTGGGTGAAAACCAGGAATCCTAACCGCTAGACCATATGGGAAGACACATACTTAAAATACACATCACAGACAAATCTTTAAATGTTGACATTATGCCTGTTTGATTCAAAAAGCTACATCTTTTTTAATAGAGTATCATTCCCTGATGATTTCAGTCAATTAAACAAAGTGATTGAGCCAGCCAGGAGTCGAACCTAGAAAGGTATGACAGTAGTCATTCCCAGCTTATCCATTCAAATCAATCCCAAATCAAAGTATTGTCACATACACATGGTTAGCAGATGTTAATGTGAGTGTAGAAATGCTTGTGCTTCTAGTTCCGACAATGCAGTGATAACCAACCATTTCTAACTAACAATTCCAAAACTACTGTCTTATACACAGTGTAAGGGGATAAGGAACATGTACATAAGGATATATGAATGAGTGATGTACAGAGCAGCATACAAGGATTATCGATTGTTGGTTTGAGATGAGTGTTTAGACAAAGTAAACAAAGTGGCATAGTTAAAGTGGCTTGATACATGTGTTACATAAGGATGCAGAGTACAGTATATACATATGCATATGAGATGAATAATGTAGGGTAAGTAACATTATATAAGGTAGCATTGTTTAAAGTGGCTAGTGATATATTTACATCATTTCCCATCAATTCCCATTATTAAAATGGCTGGAGTTGGGTCAGTGTCAATGACAGTGTGTTGGCAGCAGCCACTCAATGTTAGTGGTGGCTGTTTAACAGTCTGATGGCCTTGAGATAGAAGCTGTTTTTCAGTCTCTCGGTCCCAGCTTTGATGCACCTGTACTGACCTCGCCTTCTGATGATAGCGGGGTGAACAGGCAGTGGTTCAGGTGGTTGAAACTGCTGCATCTGTTGTTACACAAGTGCGTACCTAACGACAAGATATCAGTTTCCCATACCGGGAGTTGAACCCGGAGCCACCTGGGTGAAAACCAGGAATCCTAACCACTAGACCATATGGGAAGACACATACTTAAAATACACATCACAGACAAATCTTTAAATGTTGACATTATGCCTGTTGGATTCAAAAGCTACATCTTTTTTTCTCAGAGATGTTGGGGAATGTCCAGATGAAATCCGTCTAAAATGTGTTTGAAGTGAGAACAGCCAGAAGCACTGAAAGTTATACAGTATCATTCCCAGCTTGATTTCAGTCAATTAAATAAAGTATTGACCCAGCCAGGAGACGAACATAGAATATTCTGATCCGTAGTCAGACACATTATGCATTGCGCCACTGGCCCCACGTCTAAGCTGAAGTCAGGTCACAGCTAGACCAGTGTATTCTTTCTCATACCGGGAATTGAAACCTGGCCACCTGGGTGAAACCAGGAATCCTTACCGCTAGACCATATGGGAAGAAACATACTTAAAATACACATCACAGTCAAATCTTTAAATGTTGACATTATGCCTGTTTGATTTAAAAGCTACATCTTTTTTAATACAGTATCATTCCCTGCTTGATTTCAGTCAATTAAACAAAGTATTGAGACAGCCAGAGTCGAATATAGAATCTTCTGATCCGTAGTCAGACACGTTATCCATTGCGCCAGTGGCCCCACGTCTAAGCTGAATTCAGGTCACAGCTAGACCAGTGTACACAGTCATGCGTTTTCAACAACAAGGTTCCTTGGTTTTCTGTTTCAGATGCATATGTTAATTTGATCCTCCTGTTGTTGCATGAATTTTACTGCAGAGCAAGAAATGCAGCCATGAAGTGTATTCAACGTTTAAAAAGCTTTGTATAATTTGAATCTACATAACAAGTCACATTTCCTGTTGCTGAGGGAATATTGTTGTGTTGTGAGAAACTGCTGCATCTGTTGTTACACAAGTACGTACCTAACGACAATATATTATTTCTCATACCGGGAATTGAAACCTGGCCACCTGGGTGAAAACCAGGAATCCTTACCGCTAGACCATATGGGAAGAAACATACTTAAAATACACATCACAGTCAAATCTTTAAATGTTGACATTATGCCTGTTTGATTTAAAAGCTACATCTTTTTAATAGAGTATCATTCCCTGCTTGATTTCAGTCAATTAAACAAAGTATTGAGACAGCCAGGAGTCGAACCTAGAATCTTCTGATTGTAGTCAGACACGTTATCCATTGCGCCAGTGGCACCACGTCTAAGCTGAAGTCAGGTCACAGCTAGACCAGTGTACACAGTCATAGCGTTTCTCAACAACAAGGTTCCTTGGTTTTCTGTTTCAGATGCATATGTTAATTTGATCCTCCTGTTGTACTTGAATTTTACTGCAGAGCAAGAAATGCAGCCATGAAGTGTATTCAACGTTTAAAAACGTTATATAATATGAATCTACATAACATGTCACATTTCCTGTTGCTGAGTGAATATTGTTGTGTTGTGTGAAAGTACTGCATCTGTTGTTACACAAGTGCGTACCTAATGACAAGTTATTCTTTCCCATACCGGGAGTTGAACCCGGGCCACCTGGGTGAAAACCAGGAATCCTAACCACTAGACCATATGGGAAGACACATACTTAAAATACACATCACAGACAAATCTTTAAATGTTGACATTATACCTGTTGGATTTAAAAGCAACATCTTTTTTTCTCAGAGATGTTGGGGAATGTCCAGATGAAATCCGTCTAAAATGTGTTTGAAGTGACAACAGCCAGAAGCACTGAAAAGTATACAGTATCATTCCCAGCTTGATTTCAGTCAATTAAATAAAGTATTGAGCCAGCCAGGAGTCAAACCTAGAATCTTCTTATCCGTAGTCAGACACGTTATCCATTGCGCCACTGGCCCCACATCTAAACTGAAGTCAGGTCACAGCTAGACCAGTGTACACAGTCATAGCGTCTGTCAACAAAAAGGTTCCTTGGTTTTCTGTTTCAGATGCATATCTTAATTTGATCCTCCTGTTGTTGCATGAATTTTACTGCAGAGCAAGAAATGCAGCCATGAAGTATTATTCAACTTTTATAAAATAATTGTATAATTTGAATCTACATAACATGTCACATTTCCTGTTGCTGAGGGAATATTGTTGTGTTGTGTGAAACTGCTGCATCTGTTGTTACACAAGTGGGTACCTAACGATAAGATGATCTTTACCATACCGGGAGTTGAACCCAGGCCACCTGTGTGAAAACCAGGAATCCTAACCACTAGACCATATGGGAAGACACATACTTAAAATGCACATCACAGACAAATCTTTAAATGTTGACATTATGCCTGTTGGATTTAAAAGCTACATCTTTTTTCTCAGAGATGTTGGGGAATGTCCAGATGAAATCCATCTAAAATGTGTTTGAAGTGAGAACAGCCAGAAGCACTGAAAGGTATACAGTATCATTCCCAGCTTGATTTCAGTCAATTAAATAAAGTATTGAGGCAGCCAGGAGTTGAACCATAGAATCTTCTGATCCGTAGTCAGACACGTTATCCATTGCACCACTGGCCCCACGTCTAAGCTGAAGTCAGGTCACAGCTAGACCAGTGTACACAGTCATAGCGTCTGTCAACAACAAGGTTCCTTGGTTTTCTGTTTCAGATGCATATCTTAATTTGATCCTCCTGTTGTTGCATGAATTTTACTGCAGAGCAAGAAATGCAGCCATGAAGTGTATTCAACGTTTAAAAAGCCATGTATAATTTGAATCTACATAACAAGTCACATTTCCTGTTGCTGAGGGAATATTGTTGTGTTGTGAGAAACTGCTGCATCTGTTGTTACACAAGTACGTACCTAACGACAATATATTCTTTCCCATACCGGGAATTGAAACCTGGCCACCTGGGTGAAAACCAGGAATCCTTACCGCTAGACCATATGGGAAGAAACATACTTAAAATACACATCACAGTCAAATCTTTAAATGTTGACATTATGCCTGTTTGATTTAAAAGCTACATCTTTTTTTTAATACAGTATCATTCCCTGCTTGATTTCAGTCAATTAAACAAAGTATTGAGCCAGCCAGGAGTCGAACCTAGAATCTTCTGATCCGTAGTCAGACACGTTATCCATTGCGCCACTGGCCCCACGTCTAAGCTGAAGTCAGGTCACAGCTAGACCAGTGTACACAGTCATAGCGTCTGTCAACAACAAGGTTCCTTGGTTTTCTGTTTCAGATGCATATCTTAATTTGATCCTCCTGTTGTTGCATGAATTTTACTGCAGAGCAAGAAATGCAGCCATGAAGTGTATTCAACGTTTAAAAATAATTGTATAATTCAAATCTACATGACATGTCACATTTCATGTTGCTGAGGGAATATTGTTGTGTTGTGAGAAACTGCTGCATCTGTTGTTACACAAGTGGGTACCTAATGACAAGATATCCTTTCCCATACCGGGAGTTGAACCCAGGCCACCTGGGTGAAAACCAGGAATCCTAACCGCTAGACCATATGGGAAGACACATACTTAAAATACACATCACAGACAAATCTTTAAATGTTGACATTATGCCTGTTTGATTTAAAAGCTACATCTTTTTTTAATACAGTATCATTCCCTGCTTGATTTCAGTCAATTAAACAAAGTATTGAGCCAGCCAGGAGTCGAACCTAGAATCTTCTGATCCGTAGTCAGACACGTTATCCATTCAAATCAAATCAAATCAAATTTTATTTGTCACATACACATGGTTAGCAGATGTTAATGCGAGTGTAGCGAAATGCTTGTGCTTCTAGTTCCGACAATGCAGTGATAACCAACAAGTAATCTAACTAACAATTCCAAAACTACTGTCTTATACACAGTGTAAGGGGATAAGGAACATGTACATAAGGATATATGAATGAGTGATGGTACAGAGCAGCATACAGTAGATGGTATCGAGTACAGTATATACATATGAGATGAGTGTGTAGACAAAGTAAACAAAGTGGCATAGTTAAAGTGGCTAGTGATACATGTGTTACATAAGGATGCAGTCGATGATGTAGAGTACAGTATATACATATGCATATGAGATGAATAATGTAGGGTAAGTAACATTATATAAGGTAGCATTGTTTAAAGTGGCTAGTGATATATTTACATCATTTCCCATCAATTCCCATTATTAAAATGGCTGGAGTTGGGTCAGTGTCAATGACAGTGTGTTGGCAGCAGCCACTCAATGTTAGTGGTGGCTGTTTAACAGTCTGATGGCCTTGAGATAGAAGCTGTTTTTCAGTCTCTCGGTCCCAGCTTTGATGCACCTGTACTGACCTCGCCTTCTGGATGATAGCAGGGTGAACAGGCAGTGGTTCAGGTGGTTGAAACTGCTGCATCTGTTGATACTTTAAGGGGTTCCTGTAACAACAAGATATCCTTTCCCATACCGGGAGTTGAACCCGGGCCACCTGGGTGAAAACCAGGAATCCTAACCGCTAGACCATATGGGAAGACACATACTTAAAATACACATCACAGACAAATCTTTAAATGTTGACATTATGCCTGTTGGATTCAAAGCTACATCTTTTTCTCAGAGATGTTGGGGAATGTCCAGATGAATTTCTAAAAGTGTTTGAAGTGTTGAACAGCCAGAAGCACTGAAAGTTATACAGTATCATTCCCAGCTTGATTTCAGTCAATTAAATAAAGTATTGACCCAGCCAGGAGAAAACATAGAATATTCTGATCCGTAGTCAGACACATTATGATTGCGCCACTGGCCCCACGTCTAAGCTGAAGTCAGGTCAGCTAGACCAGTGTATTAAAAAAAAAGTTTTCATACCGGGATTGTGGCCACCTGGGTGAAAACCAGGAATCCTTACCGCTAGACCATATGGGAAGACACATACTTAAAATACATCTCACAGTTTTCTTTAAATGTTGACATTATGCCTGTTTGATTTAAAAGCACATCTTTTTTAATACAGTATCATTCCCTGCTTGATTTCAGTCAATTAAACAAAGTATTGAGACAGCCAGGAGTCGAACCTAGAATCTTCTGATCCGTAGTCAGACACGTTATCCATTGCGCCACTGGCCCCACGTCTAAGCTGAAGTCAGGTCACAGCTAGACCAGTGTACACAGTCATAGCGTCTGTCAACAACAAGGTTCCTTGGTTTTCTGTTTCAGATGCATATGTTAATTTGATCCTCCTGTTGTTGCATGAATTTTACTGCAGAGCAAGAAATGCAGCCATGAAGTGTATTCAACGTTTAAAAAATTTGTATAATTTGAATCTACATAACATGTCACATTTCCTGTTGCTGAGGGAATATTGTTGTGTTGTGAGAAACTGCTGCATCTGTTGTTACACAAGTGGGTACCTAACGACAAATATATTCTTTCCCATACCGGGAGTTGAACCCGGGCCACCTGGGTGAAAACCAGGAATCCTAACCGCTAGACCATATGGGAAGACACATACTTAAAATACACATCACAGACAAATCTTTAAATGTTGACATTATGCCTGTTGGATTTAAAAGCTACATCTTTTTTTCTCAGAGATGTTGGGGAATGTCCAGATGAAATCAGTCTAAAATGTGTTTGAAGTGAGAACAGCCAGAAGCACTGAAAGGTATACAGTATCATTCCCAGCTTGATTTCAGTCAATTAAATAAAGTATTGAGCCAGCCAGGAGTCAAACCTAGAATCTTCTGATCCGTAGTCAGACACGTTATCCATTGCGCCACTGGCCCCACGTCTAAGCTGAAGTCAGGTCACAGCTAGACCAGTGTACACAGTCATAGCGTCTGTCAACAACAAGGTTCCTTGGTTTTCTGTTTCAGATGCATATCTTAATTTGATCCTCCTGTTGTTGCATGAATTTTACTGCAGAGCAAGAAATGCAGCCATGAAGTGTATTCAACGTTTAAAAAGCCTTGTATAATTTGAATCTACATAACATGTCACATTTCCTGTTGCTGAGGGAATATTGTTGTGTTGTGTGAAACTGCTGCATCTGTTGTTACACAAGTGGGTACCTAACGAAAAGATATTCTTTCCCATACCGGGAGTTGAACCCAGGCCACCTGGGTGAAAACCAGGAATCCTAACCGCTAGACCATATGGGAAAACACATACTTACTCCTTGACAAATCTTTAAATGGTTTCAGATGCACTTGATTTGATCCTCCTGTTGTTGCATGAATTTTACTGCAGAGCAAGAAATGCAGCCATGAAGTACACAGTCATATTCAACGTTTAAAATGCTTTGTATAATTTGACATAACATGTCTACATTTCCTGTTGCTGAGGGAATATTGTTGTGTTGTGAGAAACTGCTGCATCTGTTGTTACACAGGAGTGCGTACCTAATGACAATTATTCTTTCCCATACCGGGAGTTATGGCCACCTGGGTGAAAACCAGGAATCCTAAGCTAGACCATATGGGAAGACACATACTTAAAATACACATCACAGACAAATCTTTAAATGTTGACATTATGCCTGTTGGATTCAAAAACTACATCTTTTTTTCTCAGAGATGTTGGGGAATGTCCAGATGAAATCCGTCTAAAATGTGTTTGAAGTGAGAACAGCCAGAAGCACTGAAAGGTATACAGTATCATTCCCAGCTTGATTTCAGTCAATTAAATAAAGTATTGAGCCAGCCAGGAGTCGAACCTAGAATCTTCTGATCCGTAGTCAGACACGTTATCCATTGCGCCACTGGCCCCACGTCTAAGCTGAAGTCAGGTCACAGCTAGACCAGTGTACACAGTCATGGCGTCTGTCAACAACAAGGTTCCTTGGTTTTCTGTTTCAGATGCATATCTTAATTTGATCCTCCTGTTGTTGCATGAATTTTACTGCAGAGCAAGAAATGCAGCCATGAAGTGTATTCAACGTTTAAAAAGCATTGTATAATTTGAATCTACATAACAAGTCACATTTCCTGTTGCTGAGGGAATATTGTTGTGTTGTGAGAAACTGCTGCATCTGTTGTTACACAAGTGGGTACCTAACGAAAATATATTCTTTCCCATACAGGGAGTTGAACCCGGGCCACCTGGGTGAAAACCAGGAATCCTAACCGCTAGACCATATGGGAAGACACATACTTAAAATACACATCACAGACAAATCTTTAAATGTTGACATTATGCCTGTTTGATTTAAAAGCTACATCTTTTTTTCTCAGAGATGTTGGGGAATGTCCAGATGAAATTTGTTTTGAAGTGAGAACAGCCAGAAGCAGAAAGGTATACAGTATCATTCCCTGCTTGATTTCAGTCAATTAAACAAAGTATTGAGCCAGCCAGGAGTCGAACCTAGAATCTTCTGATCCGTAGTCAGACACGTTATCCATTGCGCCACTGGCCCAAATCAAATCTAAGCTGAAGTCAGGTCACAGCTAGACAGTGTACACAGTCATGAGCGTCTGTCAGCAACAAGGTTCCTTGGTTTTCTGTTTCAGATGCATATCTTAATTTGATCCTCCTGTTGTTGCATGAATTTTACTGCAGAGCAAGAAATGCAGCCATGAAGTGTATTCAACGTTTAAAAAGCTTTGTATAATTTGAATATACATAACATGTCACATTTCCTGTTGCTGAGGGAATATTGTTGTGTTGTGCCAGAAACTGCTGCATCTGTTGTTACCAAGTAGTAACTAACGACAAGATATTCTTTCCCATACCGGGAGTTGAAGTCAGGCCACCTGGGTGAAAACCAGAATCCATACTTAACAGGTTTTCTGTTTCAGTTCTTTGGTTTTCTGTTTCAGATGATAAATTTGATCCTCCTGTTGTTGCATGAATTAAAGAAATGCAGCCATGAAGTGTATTCAACGTTTAAAAAGCTTTGTATAATTTGAATCTACATAACAAGTCACATTTCCTGTTGCTGAGGGAATACAGAAACTGCTGCATCTGTTGTTACACAAGTGGGTAATATTCTTTCCCATACCGGGAGTTGAACTGAGGCCACCTGGGTGAAAACCAGGAATCCTAACCGCTAGACCATATGGGAAGACACATACTTAAAATACACATCACAGACAAATCTTTAAATGTTGACATTATGCCTGTTGGATTCACAATCATCTTTTTTTCTCAGAGATGTTGGGGAATGTCCAGATGAAATCTGTCTAAAATGTGTTTGAAGTGAGAACAGCCAGAAGCACTGAAAGGTATACAGTATCATTCCCAGCTTGATTTCAGTCAATTAAATAAAGTATTGAGCCAGCCAGGAGTCGAACCTAGAATCTTCTGATCCGTAGTCAGACACGTTATCCATTGCGCCACTGGCCCCACATCTAAGCTGAAGTCAGGTCACAGCTAGAACAGTGTACACAGTCATGGCGTCTGTCAACAACAAGGTTCCTTGGTTTTCTGTTTCAGATGCATATCTTAATTTGATCCTCCTGTTGTTGCATGAATTTTACTGCAGAGCAAGAAATGCAGCCATGAAGTGTATTCAACGTTTAAAAAACATTATATAATATGAATCTACATAACAAGTCACATTTCCTGTTGCTGAGGGAATATTGTTGTGTTGTGAGAAACTGCTGCATCTGTTGTTACACAAGTGGGTACCTAACGAAAATATATTCTTTCCCATACAGGGAGTTGAACCCGGGCCACCTGGGTGAAAACAAGGAATCCTAACCACTAGACCATATGGGAAGACACATACTTAAAATACACATCACAGACAAATCTTTAAATGTTGACATTATGCCTGTTTGATTTAAAAGCTACATCTTTTTTTAATACAGTATAATTCCCTGCTTGATTTCAGTCAATTAAACAAAGTATTGAGCCAGCCAGGAGTCGAACCTAGAATCTTTTGATCCGTAGTCAGACACGTTATCCATTCAAATCAAATCAAATCAAATGTTATTCGTCACATACACATGGTTAGCAGATGTTAATGAGAGTGTAGCGAAATGCTTGTGCTTCTAGTTCCGACAATGCAGTGATAACCAACAAGTAATCTAACTAACAATTCCAAAACTATGAAATCTGTCTAAAATGTGTTTGAAGTGAGAACAGCCAGAAGCACTGAAAGGTATACAGTATCATTCCCAGCTTGATTTCAGTCAATTAAATAAAGTATTGAGCCAGCCAGGAGTCGAACCTAGAATCTTCTGATCCGTAGTCAGACACGTTATCCATTGCGCCACTGGCCCCACGTCTAAGCTGAAGTCAGGTCACAGCTAGAACAGTGTACACAGTCATGGCGTCTGTCAGCAAAAAGGTTCCTTGGTTTTCTGTTTCAGATGCATATCTTAATTTGATCCTCCTGGTGTTGCATGAATTTTACTGCAGAGAAATAAATGCAGCAATGAAGTGTATTCAACGTTTAAAAAGCTTTGTATAATTTGAATCTACATAACAAGTCACTTTTCCTGTTGGAATATTGTTGTGTTGTTAGAAAGTACTGCATCTGTTGTTACACAAGTGTGTACCTAATGACAAGTTATTCTTTCCCATACCGGGAGTTGAACACGGGCCACCTGGGTGAAAACCAGGGATCCTAACCGCTAGACCATATGGGAAGACAAAACTTAAAATACACATCACAGACAAATCTTTAAATGTTGACATTATGCCTGTTGGATTTAAAAGCTACATCTTTTTTTTCTCAGAGATGTTGGGGAATGTCCAGATGAAATCTGTCTAAAGTGTGTTTGAAGTGAGAACAGCCAGAAGCACTGAAAGGTATACAGTATCATTCCCTGCTTGATTTCAGTCAATTAAACAAAGTATTGAACCAGCCAGGAGTCGAACCTAGAATCTTCTGATTCATAGTCAGACACGTTATCCAATGCTCCACTGGCCCCACGTCTAAGCTGAAGTCAGGTCAAAGCTAGACCAGTTTACACAGTCATGGCGTCTGTCAACAACAAGGTTCCTTGGTTTTCTGTTTCAGATGCATATCTTAATTTGATCCTCCTGTTGTTGCATGAATTTTACTGCAGAGCAAGAAATGCAGCCATGAAGTGTATTCAACGTTTAAAAAGCCTTGTAGTATAATTTGAATCTACACGACATGTCACATTTCCTGTTGCTGAGGGAATATTGTTTTGTGAAACTGCTGCATCTGTTGTTACACAAGTGCGTACCTAACGACAAGTTATTCTTTCTTATACCGGGAGTTGAACCTACGCCACCTGGGTGAAAACCAGGAATCCTATTCAACGTTTAAAAACCCTTGTATAATTTGAATCTACATAACATTTAACATTTCCTGTTGCTGAGGGAATACTGTTGTGTTATGTGACCACTGCAATTTGATCCTCCTGTTGTTGCATGAATTTTACTGCAGAGCAAGAAATGCAACCATTAAGTAAATTCAACGTTTAAAAAGCCTTGTATAATTTGAATCTACATAACTTGTCACATTTCCTGTTGCTGAGGGAATATTGTTGTGTTGTGAGAAACTGCTGCATCTGTTGTTACACAAGTGGGTACCTTACGAAAAGATATTGTTTCCCATACCACCTGGGTGAAAACCAGGAATCCTAACCGCTAGACCATATGGGAAGACACATAATTAAAATACACATCACAGACAAATCTTTAAATGTTGACATCATGCCTGTTGGATTTAAAAGCGACATCTTTTTTTCTCAGAGATGTTGGGGAATGTCCAGATGAAATCTGTCTAAAATGTTTTTGAAGTGAGAACAGCCAGAAGCACTGAAAGGTATACAGTATCATTCCCAGCTTGATTTCAGTCAATTAAACAAAGTATTGAGCCAGCCAGGAGTCAAACCTAGAATCTTCTGATCCGTAGTCAGACATGTTATCCATTGCGACACTGGCCCAAAGTCTAAGCTGAAGTCAGGTCACAGCTAGACCAGTGTACACAGTCATAGCGTCTGTCAAAAACAAGGTTCCTTGGTTTTCATTTTCAGATGCATATCTTAATTTGATCCTCCTGTTGTTGCATGAATTTTACTGCAGAGCAAGAAATGCAGCCATGAAGCGTATTCAACGTTTAAAAAGCCTTGTATAATTTGAATATACATGACATGTCACATTTCCTGTTGCTGAGGGAATATTGTTTTGTGAAACTGCTGCATCTGTTGTTACACAAGTGTGTACCTAACGACAAGTTATTCTTTCTTATACCGGGAGTTGAACCTAGGCCACCTGGGTTGAATCCTATTCAACGTTTAAAAACCCTTGTATAATTTGAATCTACATAAAGTTTAACATTTCCTGTTGCTGAGGGAATACTGTCATGTTGTGAGAAACTGCTGCATCTTTTGTTACAAGTGAGTACCTGACGACAAGATATTCTTCCCCATACCGGGAGTCGAACCCCGGCCACCTGGGTGAAAACCATGAATCCTAACCACTAGACCATATGGGAAGACACATAATTAAAATACACATCACAGACAAATCTTTAAATGTTGACATTATGCCTGTTGGATTCAAAAGCTACATTTTTTTTCTCAGAGGTGATGGGGAATGTCCAGATGAAATCCGTCTAAAATGTGTTTGAAGTGAGAACAGCCAGAAGCACTGAAAGGTATACAGTATCATTCCCAGCTTGATTTCAGTCAATTAAACAAATTATTGAGCAAGCCAGGAGTCGAACCTAGAATCTTCTGATTCATAGTCAGACACGTTATCCATAGCACCACTGGCCCTACATCTAAGCTTAAGTCAGGTCACAGCTAGACCAGTGTACACAGTCATAGTGTCTGTCAACAACAAGGTTCCTTGGTTTTCTGTTTCAGATGCATATCTTAATTTGATCCTCCTGTTGTTGCATGAATTTTACTGCAGAGCAAGAAATCCAGCCATGAAGTTTATTCAACGTTTAAAAAGCTTTGTATAATTTCAATATACATAACATGTCACATTTCCTGTTGCTGAGGGAATATTGTTGTGTTGTGTGAAACTGCTGCATCTGTTGTTACACAAGTGGGTACCTAACGAAAAGATATTCTTTCCCATACCGGGAGTTGAACCTAGGCCACCTGGGTGAAAACCAGGAATCCTAACCGCTAGACCATATGGGAAGACACATACTTAAAATACACATCACAGACAAATCTTTAAATGTTGACATTATGCCTGTTGGATTCAAAAACTACATCTTTTTTTCTCAGAGATGTTGGGGAATGTCCAGATGAAATCCATCTAAAATGTGTTTAAAGTGAGAACAGCCAGAAACACTGAAAGGTATACAGTATCATTCCCAGCTTGATTTCAGTCAATTAAATAAAGTATTGAGCCAGCCAGGAGTAAAACCTAGAATCTTCTGATCCGTAGTCAGACACGTTATCCATTTCACCACTGGCCCAACGTCTAAGCTAAAGTCAGGTCACAGCTAGACCAGTGTTCACAGTCATGGCGTCTGTCAACAACAAGGTTCCTTGGTTTTCTGTTTCAGATGCATATCTTAATTTGATCCTCCTGTTGTTGCATGAATTTTACTGCAGAGCAAGAAATGCAGCCATGAAGTCTATTCAACGTTTAAAAAGCATTGTATAATTTGAATCTACATAACATGTCACATTTCCTGTTGCTGAGGGAATATTGTTGTGTTGTGAGAAACTGCTGCATCTGTTGTTACACAAGTGGGTACCTAACGAAAATATATTGTTTCCATACCGGCAGTTGAACCTAGTCTACCTGGGTGAAAACCAGGAATCCTAACCGCTAGACCATATGGGAAGACACATACTATATATGAATGAGTGATGGTACAGAGCAGCATACAGTAGATGGTATCGAGTACAGTATATACATATGAGATGAGTGTGTAGACAAAGTAAACAAAGTGGCATAGTTAAAGTGGCTAGTGATACATGTGTTACATAAGGATGCAGTCGATGATGTAGAGTACAGTATATACATATGCATATGAGATGAATAATGTAGGGTAAGTAACATTATATAAGGTAGCATTGTTTAAAGTGGCTAGCGATATATTTACATCATTTCCCATCAATTCCCATTATTAAAATGGCTGGAGTTGGGTCAGTGTCAATGACAGTGTGTTGGCAGCAGCCACTCAATGTTAGTGGTGGCTGTTTAACAGTCTGATGGCCTTGAGATAGAAGCTGTTTTTCAGTCTCTCGGTCCCAGCTTTGATGCACCTGTACTGACCTCGCCTTCTGGATGATAGCGGGGTGAACAGGCAGTGGTTCGGGTGGTTGATGTCCTTGATGATCTTTATGGGCTTCCTGTAACAACGGGTGGTGTAGGTGTCCTGGAGGGCAGGTAGTTTGCCCCCGGTGATGCGTTGTGCAGTCCTCACTACCCTCTGGAGAGCCTTACGGTTGAGGGCGGAGCAGTTGCCGTACCAGGCGGTGATACAGCCCGCCAGGATGCTCTCGATTGTGCATCTGTAGAAGTTTGTGAGTGCTTTTGCTGACAAGCCGAATTTCTTCAGCCTCCTGAGGTTGAATAGGCGCTGCTGCGCCTTCTTCACGACGCTGTCAGTGTGAGTGGACCAATTCAGTTTGTCTGTGATGTGTATGCCGAGGAACTTAAAACTAGCTACCCTCTCCACTACTGTTCCATCGATGTGGATAGGGGTGTTCCCTCTGGTGTTTCCTGAAGTCCACAATCATCTCCTTAGTTTTGTTGACGTTGAGTGTGAGGTTATTTTCCTGACACCACACTCCGAGGGCCCTCCCTCCTCCCTGTAGGCCGTCTCGTCGTTGTTGGTAATCAAGCCTACCACTGTTGTGTCGTCCGCAAACTTGATGATTGAGTTGGAGGCGTGCGTGGCCACGCAGTCGGGTGAACAGGGAGTACAGGAGAGGGCTCAGAACGCACCCTTGTGGGGCCCCGTGTTGAGGATCAGCGGGGAGGAGATGTTGTTGCCTACCCTCACTGGCACCACGTCTAAGCTGAAGTCAGGTCACAGCTAGACAAATGTACACAGTCATAGCGTCTGTCAACAACAAGGTTCCTTGGTTTTCTGTTTCAGATGCATATCTTAATTTGATCCTCCTGTTGTTGCATGAATTTTACTGCAGAGCAAGAAATGCAGCCATGAAGTGTATTCATCGTTTAAAAAGCCTTGTATAATTTGAATCTACATGACATGTCACATTTGCTGTTGCTGAGGGAATATTGTTGTGTTTTGTGAAACTGCTGAATCTGTTGTTACACAAGTGCGTACCTAATGACAAGTTATCTTTCCCATACCGGAGTTGAACACGGGCCACCTGGGTGAAAACCAGGAATCCTAACCGCTAGACCATATGGGAAGACAAATACTTAAAATACACATCACAGACAAATCTTTAAATGTTGACATTATGCCTGTTGGATTCAAAAACTACATATTTTTTTCTCAGAGATGTTGGGGAATGTCCAGATGAAATCCGTCTAAAATGTGTTTAAAGTGAGAACAGCCAGAAGCACTGAAAGGTATACAGTATCATTCCCAGCTTGATTTCAGTCAATTAAATAAAGTATTGAGCCAGCCAGGAGTTGAACCTAGAATCTTCTGATCCGTAGTCAGACACGTTATCCATTGCGCCACTGGCCCCACATCTAAACTGAAGTCAGATCACAGCTAGACCAGTGTACACAGTCATGGCGTCTGTCAACATCAAGGTTCCTTGGTTTTCTGTTTCAGATGCATATCTTAATTTGATCCTCCTGTTGTTGCATGAATTTTACTGCAGAGCAAGAAATGCAGCCATGAAGTGTATTCAACGTTTAAAAAGCCTTATATAATTTGAATCTACATAACAAGTCACATTTCCTGTTGCTGAGGGAATATTGTTGTGTTGTGAGAAACTGCTGCATCTGTTGTTACACAAGTGCGTACCTAACGACAAGATATTCTTTCCCATACCGGGAGTTGAACCCAGGCCACCTGGGTGAAAACCAGGAATCCTAACTGCTAGACCATATGGGAAGACACATACTTAAAATACACATCACAGACAAATCTTTAAATGTTGACATTATGCCTGTTGGATTTAAAAGCATCTGTTGTTACACAAGTGGATACCCTCGAAAATATATTCTTTCCCATACCAGAGTTGAATGCCACCTGGGTGAAAAACAGGAATCCTAACCGCTAGACCATACGGGAAGACACATACTTAAAATTCACATCACAGACAAGTCTTTAAATGTTAACATTATGCCTGTTGGATTTAAAAGCTACATCTTTTTTCTCAGAGATGTTGGGGAATGTCCAGATGAAATCCGTCTAAAATGTGTTTGAAGTGAGAACAGCCAGAAGCACTGAAAGGTATACAGTATCATTCCCAGCTTGATTTCAGTCAATTAAACAAAGTATTGAGCCAGCCAGGAGTCGAACCTAGAATCTTCTGAATCATAGTCAGACACGTTATCCATTGCGCCACTGGCCCCAGATCTAAGCTGAAGTCAGGTCACAGCTAGACCAGTGTACACAGTCATAGCGTCTGTCAACAACAAGTTTCCTTGGTTTTCTGTTTCAGATGCATATCTTAATTTGATCCTCCTGTTGTTGCATGAATTTTACTGCAGAGCAAGAAATGCAGCCATGAAGTGTATTCAACGTTTAAAAAGACTTGTATAATTTGAATCTACATAACATGTCACATTTCCTGTTGCTGAGGGAATATTGTTGTGTTGTGAGAAACTGCTGCATCTGTTGTTACACAAGTGGGTACCTAACGACAAGATATTCTTTCCCATACCAGGAGTTGAACCCGGGCCACCTGGGTGAAAACCAGGAATCCTAACCGCTAGACCATATGGGAAGACACAAACTTAAAATACACATCACAGACAAATCTTTAAATGTTGACATTATGCCTGTTGGATTCAAAAACTACATCTTTTTTTCTCAGAGATGTTGGGGAATGTCCAGATGAAATCCGTCTAAAATGTGTTTGAAGTGAGAACAGCCAGAAGCACTGAAAGGTATACAGTATCATTCCCAGCTTGATTTCAGTCAATTAAATAAAGTATTGAGCCAGCCAGGAGTCGAACCTAGAATCTTCTGATCCGTAGTCAGACACGTTATCCATTGCGCCACTGGCCCCACGTCTAAGCTGAAGTCAGGTCACAGCTAGAACAGTGTACACAGTCATGGCGTCTGTCAACAAAAAGGTTCCTTGGTTTTCTGTTTCAGATGCATATGTTAATTTGATCCTCCTGTTGTTGCATGAATTTTACTGCAGAGCAAGAAATGCAGCCATGAAGTGTATTCAACGTTTAAAAAGCCTTGTATAATTTGAATCTACATAACAAGTCACATTTCCTGTTGCTGAGGGAATATTGTTGTGTTGTGAGAAACTGCTGCATCTGTTGTTACACAAGTGGGTACCTAAAGAAAATATATTCTTTCCCATACCGGGAGTTGAACCCGGCCACCTGGGTGAAAACCAGGAATCCTAACCGCTAGACCATATGGGAAGACACATACTTAAAATACACATCACAGACAAATCTTTAAATGTTGACATCATGCCTGTTGGATTTAAAAGCTACATATTTTTTTCTCAGAGATGTTGGGGAATGTCCAGATGAAATACGTGTAAAATGTGTTTGAAGTGAGAACAGCCAGAAGCACTGAAAGGTATACAGTATCATTCACAGCTTGATTTCAGTCAATTAAAAAATATTGAGCCAGCCAGGAGTCAAACCTAGAATCTTCTGATCTGTAGTCAGACACGTTATCCATTGTGCCACTGGCCCCACGTCTAAGCTGAAGTCAGGTCACAGCTAGACCAGTGTACACAGTCACAGCGTCTGTCAAAAACAAGGTTCCGGTTTTCTGTTTCAGATGCATATCTTAATTTGATCCTCCTGTTGTTGCATGAATTTTACTGCAGAGCAAGAAATGCAGCCATGAAGTGTATTCAACGTTTAAAAGCCTTGTATAATTTGAATCTACATAACATGTCACATTTCCTGTTGCTGAGGGAATATTGTTGTGTTGTGTGAAACTGCTGCATCTGTTGTTACACAAGTGCGTACCTAACGACAAGATATTCTTTCTCATACCGTGAGTTGAACCTGGGCCACCTGGGTGAAAACCAGGAATCCTAACCGCTAGACCATATGGGAAGACACATACTTAAAATACACATCACAGACAAATCTTTAAATGTTGACATTATGCCTGTTGGATTTAAAACTACATCTTTTTTTCTCAGAGATGTTGGGGAATGTCCAGATGAAATCTGTCTAAAATGTGTTTGAAGTGAGAACAGCCAGAAGCACTGAAAGGTATACAGTATCATTCCCAGCTTGATTTCAGTCAATTAAATAAAGTATTGAGCCAGCCAGGAGTCGAACCTAGAATCTTCTGATCCGTAGTCAGACACGTTATCCATTGCGCCACTGGCCCCACGTCTAAGCTGAAGTCAGGTCACAGCTAGACCAGTGTACACAGTCATGGCGTCTGTCAACAACAAGGTTCCTTGGTTTTCTGTTTCAGATGCATATCTTAATTTGATCCTCCTGTTGTTGCATGAATTTTACTGCAGAGCAAGAAATGCAGCCATGAAGTGTATTCAACGTTTAAAAAGCCATGTATAATTTGAATCTACATAACAAGTCACATTTCCTGTTGCTGAGGGAATATTGTTGTGTTGTGAGAAACTGCTGCATCTGTTGTTACACAAGTACGTACCTAACGACAATATATTCTTTCCCATACCGGGAATTGAAACCTGGCCACCTGGGTGAAAACCAGGAATCCTTACCGCTAGACCATATGGGAAGAAACATACTTAAAATACACATCACAGTCAAATCTTTAAATGTTGACATTATGCCTGTATACAGTATCATTCCCAGCTTGATTTCAGTCAATTAAATAAAGTATTGAGCCAGCCAGGAGTCGAACCTAGAATCTTCTGATCCGTAGTCAGACACGTTATCCATTTCACCACTGGCACCACGTCTAAGCTGAAATCAGGTCACAGCTAGACCAGTGTACACAGTCATGGCATCTGTCAAAAACAAGGTTCCTTGGTTTTCTGTTTCAGATGCATATCTTAATTTGATCCTCCTGTTGTTGCATGAATTTTACTGCAGAGCAAGAAATGCAGCCATGAAGTGTATTCATCGTTTAAAAAGCCTTGTATAATTTGAATCTACATGACATGTCACATTTGCTGTTGCTGAGGGAATACTGTTTTGTGAAACTGCTGAATCTGTTGTTACACAAGTGCGTACCTAACGATGAGTTATTCTTTCCCATACCAGGAGTTGAACCCGGGACACCTGGGTGAAAACCAGGAATCCTAACCGCTAGACCATGTGTATTTTAAGTATGTGTCTTCCCATATGGTCAAAGCGGTTAATTGTTGACACCACACTGAGGGCCCTCACCTCCTCCCTGTTTTTTCTCAGTCGTT
>NW_025746385.1:22500-35000 GCF_021184085.1 Oncorhynchus gorbuscha
GTACTGCATCTGTTGTTACACAAGTGCGTACCTAATGACAAGTTATTCTTTCCCATACCGGGAGTTGAACCCGGGCCACCTGGGTGAAAACCAGGTATCCTAACCGCTAGACCATATGGGAAGACACATACTTAAAATACACATCACAGACAAATCTTTAAATGTTGACATTATGCCTGTTGGATTCAAAAACTACATCTTTTTTTCTCAGAGATGTCCAGATGAAATCCGTCTAAAATGTGTTTGAAGTGACAACAGCCAGAAGCACTGAAAGGTATACAGTATAATTCCCAGCTTGATTTCAGTCAATTAAATAAAGTATTGAGTCAGCCAGGAGTCGAACCTAGAATCTTCTGATCTGTAGTCAGATACATTACCCATTGCGCCACTGGCCACACATCTAAACTGAAGTCAGGTCACAGCTAGACCAGTGTACACAGTCATAGCGTCTGTCAACAACAAGTTTCCTTGGTTTTCTGTTTAAGATGCATATCTTAATTTGATCCTCCTGTTGTTGCATGAATTTTACTGCAGAGCAAGAAATGCAGCCATGAAGTGTATTCAACGTTTAAAAAGACTTGTATAATTTGAATCTACATGACATGTCACTGAGGGAATATTGTTGTATTGTGAGAAACTGCTGCATCTGTTGTTACACAAGTACGTACCTTACGACAAGATATTCTTTCCCATACTGGGAGTTGAACCAGGGCCACCTGGGTGAAAACCAGGAATCCTAACCGCTAGACAATATGGGTAGACACTTACTTAAAATACACATCACAGACAAATCTTTAAATGTTGATATTATGCCTGTTGGATTCAAAAACTACATCTTTTTTTCTCAGAGATGTTGGGGAATGTCCAGATGAAATACGTCTAAAATGTGTTTGAAGTGAGAACAGCCAGAAGCACTGAAAGGTATACAGTATCATTCCCTGCTTGATTTCAGTCAATTAAACAAAGTATTGAGCCAGCCAGGAGTCGAACCTAGAATCTTCTGATCCGTAGTCAGACACTTTATCCATTGCGCCACTGGCCCCACCTCTAAGCTGAAGTCAGGTCACAACTAGACCAGTGTACACAGTCATAGCGTCTGTCAACAACAAGGTTCCTTGGTTTTCAGTTTCAGATGCATATCTTAATTTGATCCTCCTGTTGCTGCATTAATTTTACTGCAGAGCAAGAAATGCAACCATTAAGTGAATTCAACGTTTAAAAAGCCTTGTATAATTTGAATCTACATGACATGTCACATTTCCTGTTGCTGAGGGAATATTGTTTTGTGAAACTGCTGCATCTGTTGTTACACAAGTGCGTACCTAACGACAAGTTATTCTTTCTTATACCGGGAGTTGAACCTAGGCCACCTGGGTGAAAACCAGGAATCCTATTCAACGTTTAAAAAGCCTTGTATAATTTGAATCTACATAACTTGTCACATTTCCTGTTGCTGAGGGAATATTGTTGTGTTGTGAGAAACTGCTGCATCTGTTGTTACACAAGTGGGTACCTTACGAAAATATATTCTTTCCCATACCACCTGGGTGAAAACCAGGAATCCTATTCAACGTTTAAAAACCCTTGTATAATTTGAATCTACATAAAATTTAACATTTCCTGAGGGAATACTGTTGTGTTCTGAGAAAATGCTGCATCTTTTGTTACACAAGTGAGTACCTAACGACAAGATATTCTTTCCCATACCGGGAGTTGAACCCAGGCAACCTGGGTGAAAACCAGAATCCTAACTGCTAGACCATATGGGAAGACACATACTTAAAATACACATCACAGACAAATCTTTAAATGTTGACATTATGCCTGTTGGATTTAAAAGCAACATCTCTTTTCTCAGAGAGGTTGGGGAATGTCCAGATGAAATCCATCTATAATGTGTTTGAAGTGAGAACAGCCAGAAGCACTGAAAGGTAAACAGTATCATTCCCAGCTTGATTTCAGTCAATTAAGTAAATTATTGAGCCAGCCAGGAGTTGAACATAGAATCTTCTGATCTGTAGTCAGACACGTTATCCATTGTGCCACTGGCCCCACGTCTAAAACGAAGTCAGGTCACAGCTAGACCAGTGTACACAGTCATAGCTTCTCTCAACAACAAGTTTCCTTTTTTTTCTGTTTCAGATGCATATCTTAATTTGATCCTCCTGTTGTTGCATGAATTTTACTGCAGAGCAAGAAATGCAGCCATGAAGTGTATTCAACATTTTAAAAATTGTATAATTCGAATCTACATGACATGTCACATTTCATGTGCTGAGAGAATATTGTTGTGTTGTGTGAAACTGCTGCATCTGTTGTTACACAAGTGGGTACCTAATGACAAGATATCCTTTCCCATACCGGGAGTTGAACCCGGGCCACCTGGGTGAAAACCAGGAATCCTAACCGCTTGACCATATGGGAAGACAAATACTTAAAATACACATCACAGACAAATCTTTAAATGTTGACATTATGCCTGTTTGATTTAAAAGCTACATCTTTTTTTAATACAGTATCATTCCCTGCTTGATTTCAGTCACTTAAACAAAGTATTGAGCCAGCCAGGAGTCGAACCTAGAATCTTCTGATCCGTAGTCAGACACGTTATCCATTCAAATCAAATCAAATCAAATTTTATTTGTCACATACACATGGTTAGCAGATGTTAATGCGAGTGTAGCGAAATGCGTGTGCTTCTAGTTCCGACAATGCAGTGATAACCAACAAGTAATCTAACTAACAATTCCAAAACTACTGTCTTATACACAGTGTAAGGGGATAAGGAACATGTACATAAGGATATATGAATGAGTGATGGTACAGAGCAGCATACAGTAGATGGTATCGAGTACAGTATATACATATGAGATGAGTGTGTAGACAAAGTAAACAAAGTGGCATAGTTAAAGTGGCTAGTGATACATGTGTTACATAAGGATGCAGTCGATGATGTAGAGTACAGTATATACATATGCATATGAGATGAATAATGTAGGGTAAGTAACATTATATAAGGTAGCATTGTTTAAAGTGGCTAGTGATATATATACATCATTTCCCATCAATTCCCATTATTAAAATGGCTGGAGTTGGGTCAGTGTCAATGACAGTGTGTTGGCAGCAGCCACTCAATGTTAGTGGTGGCTGTTTAACAGTCTGATGGCCTTGAGATAGAAGCTGTTTTTCAGTCTCTCGGTCCCAGCTTTGATGCACCTGTACTGACCTCGCCTTCTGGATGATAGCGGGGTGAACAGGCAGTGGTTCGGGTGGTTGATGTCCTTGATGATCTTTATGGCCTTCCTGTAACAACGGGTGGTTTAGGTGTCCTGGAGGGCAGGTAGTTTGCCCCCGGTGATGTGTTGTGCAGTCCTCACTACCCTCTGGAGAGCCTTACGGTTGAGGGCGGAGCAGTTGCCGTACCAGGCGGTGATACAGCCCGCCAGGATGCTCTCGATTGTGCATATGTAGAAGTTTGTGAGTGCTTTTGGTGACAAGCCGAATTTCTTCAGCCTCCTGAGGTTGAATAGGCGCTGCTGCGCCTTCTTCACGACGCTGTCAGTGTGAGTGGACCAATTCAGTTTGTCTGTGATGTGTATGCCGAGGAACTTAAAACTAGCTACCCTCTCCACTACTGTTCCATCGATGTGGATAGGGGGTGTTCCCTCTGCTGTTTCCTGAAGTCCACAATCATCTCCTTAGTTTTGTTGACGTTGAGTGTGAGGTTATTTTCCTGACACCACACTCCGAGGGCCCTCACCTCCTCCCTGTAGGCCGTCTCGTCGTTGTTGGTAATCAAGCCTACCACTGTTGTGTCGTCCGCAAACTTGATGATTGAGTTGGAGGCGTGCGTGGCCACGCAGTCGTGGGTGAACAGGGAGTACAGGAGAGGGCTCAACGCACCCTTGTGGGGCCCCGTGTTGAGGATCAGCGGGGGAGGAGATGTTGTTGCCTACCCTCACTGGCACCACGTCTAAGCTGAAGTCAGGTCACAGCTAGACAAATGTACACAGTCATAGCGTCTGTCAACAACAAGGTACCTTGGTTTTCTGTTTCAGATGCATATCTCAATCTGTTGTTGCATGAATTTTACTGCAGAGCAAGAAATGCAGCCATGAAGTGTATTCAACGTTTAAAAATAATTGTATAATTCAAATCTACATGACATGTCACATTTCATGTTGCTGAGTGAATATTGTTGTGTTGTGTGAAAGTACTGCATCTGTTGTTACACAAGTGCGTACCTAATGACAAGTTATTCTTTCCCATACCGGGAGTTGAACCCGGGCCACCTGGGTGAAAACCAGGAATCCTAACCTCTAGACCATATGGGAAGACACATACTTAAAATACACATCACAGACAAATCTTTAAATGTTGACATCATGCCTGTTGGATTTAAAAGCTACATCTTTTTTTCTCAGAGATTTTGGGGAATGTCCAGATGAAATCCGTCTAAAATGTGTTTAATGTGAGAACAGCCAGAAGCACTGAAAGGTATACAGTATCATTCCCAGCTTAAAATACACATCACAGTCAAATCTTTAAATGTTGACATTATGCCTGTTTGATATAAAAGCTACATCTTTTTTTAATACAGTATCATTCCCTGCTTGATTTCAGTCAATTAAACAAAGTATTGAGACAGCCAGGAGTCGAACCTAGAATCTTCTAATCCGTAGTCAAACAAGTTATCCATTGCGCCACTGGCAACACGTCTAAGATGAAGTCAGGTCACAGCTAGACCAGTGTACACAGTCATAGCGTTTCTCAACAACAAGGTTCCTTGGTTTTCTGTTTCAGATGCATATGTTAATTTGATCCTCCTGTTGTTGCATGAATTTTACTGCAGAGCAAGAAATGCAGCCATGAAGTGTATTCAACGTTTAAAAAACGTTATATAATATGAATCTACATAACATGTGACATTTCCTGTTGCTGAGGGAATATTGTTTTGTGAAACTGCTGCATCTGTTGTTACACAAGTGCGTACCTAACGACAAGTTATTCTTTCTTATACCGGGAGTTGAACCTAGGCCACCTGGGTGAAAACCAGGAATCCTATTCAACGTTTAAAAACCCTTGTATAATTTGAATCTACATAACAAGTCACATTTCCTGTTGCTGAGGGAATATTGTTGTGTTGTGAGAAACTGCTGCATCTGTTGTTACACAAGTGGGTACCTTACGAAAAGATATTCTTTCCCATACCACCTGGGTGAAAACCAGGAATCCTATTCAACGTTTAAAAACCCTTGTATAATTTGAATCTACATAAAATGTAACATTTCCTGAGGGAATACTGTTGTGTTCTGAGAAAATGCTGCATCTTTTGTTACACAAGTGAGTACCTAACGACAAGATATTCTTTCCCATACCGGGAGTTGAACCCAGGCAACCTGGGTGAAAACCAGGAATCCTAACTGCTAGACCATATGGGAAGACACATACTTAAAATACACATCACAGACAAATCTTTAAATGTTGACATTATGCCTGTTGGATTTAAAAGCAACATCTCTTTTCTCAGAGAGGTTGGGGAATGTCCAGATGAAATCCATCTATAATGTGTTTGAAGTGAGAACAGCCAGAAGCACTGAAAGGTAAACAGTATCATTCCCAGCTTGATTTCAGTCAATTAAGTAAATTATTGAGCCAGCCAGGAGTCGAACCTAGAATCTTCTGATCCGTAGTCAGACACGTTATCCATTGCGCCACTGGCCCCACATCTAAGCTTAAGTCAGGTCATAGCTAGACCAGTGTACACAGTCATAGCGTCTCTCAACAACAAGGTTCCTTGGTTTTCTGTTTCAGATGCATATCTTAATTTGATCCTCCTGTTGTTGCATGAATTTTACTGCAGAGCAAGAAATGCAGCCATGAAGTGTATTCAACGTTTAAAAACATTATATAATATGAATCTACATAACATGTCACATTTCCTGTTGCTGAGTGAATATTGTTGTGTTGTGTGAAAGTACTGCATCTGTTGTTACACAAGTGCGTACCTAATGACAAGTTATTCTTTCCCATACCGGGAGTTGAACCCAGGCCACCTGGGTGAAAACCAGGAATCCTAAACGCTAGACCATATGGGAAGACACATACTTAAAATACATATCACAGACAAATCTTTAAATGTTGACATCATGCCTGTTGGATTCAAAAACTACATCTTTTTTTCTCAGAGATGTTGGGGAATGTCCAGATGAAATCTGTCTAAAATGTGTTTGAAGTGAGAACAGCCAGAAGCACTGAAAGGTATACAGTATCATTCCCAGCTTGATTTCAGTCAATTAAATAAAGTATTGAGCCAGCCAGGAGTCGAACCTAGAATCTTCTGATCCGTAGTCAGACACGTTATCCATTGCGCCACTGGCCCCACGTCTAAGCTGAAGTCAGGTCACAGCTAGAACAGTGTACACAGTCATGGCGTCTGTCAGCAAAAAGGTTCCTTGGTTTTCTGTTTCAGATGCATATGTTAATTTGATCCTCCTGTTGTTGCATGAATTTTACTGCAGAGCAAGAAATGCAGCCATGAAGTGTATTCAACGTTTAAAAAGCCTTGTATAATTTTAATCTACATAACAAGTCACATTTCCTGTTGCTGAGGGAATATTGTGTTGTGAGAAACTGCTGCATCTGTTGTTACACAAGTGGGTACCTAAAGAAAATATGTTCTTTCCCATACCGGGAGTTGAACCCGGCCACCTGGGTGAAAACCAGGAATCCTAACCGCTAGACCATATGGGAAGAAATATACTTAAAATACACATCACAGACAAATCTTTAAATGTTGACATTATGCCTGTTGGATTCAAAAACTACATCTTTTTTCTCAGAGATGTTGGGGAATGTCCAGATGAAATCCGTCTAAAATGTGTTTAAAGTGAGAACAGCCAGAAGCACTGAAAGATATACAGTATCATTCCGAGCTTGATTTCAGTCAATTAAATAAAGTATTGAGCCTGCCAGGAGTCGAACCTAGAATCTTCTGATCTGTAGTCAGACACGTTATCCATTGCGCCACTGGCCCCACGTCTAAGCTGAAGTCAGGTCACAGCTAGACCAGTGTACACAGTCATGGCGTCTGTCAACAACAAGGTTCCTTGGTTTTCTGTTTCAGATGCATATCTTAATTTGATCCTCCTGTTGTTGCATGAATTTTACTGCAGAGCAAGAAATGCAGCCATGAAGTGTATTCAACGTTTAAAAAGCCTTGTATAATTTGAATCTACATAACAAGTCACATTTCCTGTTGCTGAGGGAATATTGTTGTGTTGTGAGAAACTGCTGCATCTGTTGTTACACAAGTGGGTACCTAACAAAAATATATTCTTTCCCATACCGGGAGATGAACCCGGGCCACCTGGGTGAAAACCAGGAATCCTAACCACTAGACCATATGGGAAGACACATACTTAAAATACACATCACAGACAAATCTTTAAATGTTGACATTATGCCTGTTGGATTTAAAAGCATCTGTTGTTACACAAGTGTGTACCTAACGAAAATATATTATTTCCCATACTGGGAGTTGAACCCGGGACACCTGGGTGAAAACCAGGAATCTTAACCGCTAGACCATATGGGTAGACACATACTTAAAATACACATCACAGACAAATCTTTAAATGTTGATATTATGCCTGTTGGATTCAAAAACTACATCTTTTTTCTCAGAGATGTTGGGGAATGTCCAGATGAAATCTGTCTAAAATGTGTTTGAAGTGAGAACAGCCAGAAGCACTGAAAGGTATACAGTATCATTCCCAGCTTGATTTCAGTCAATTAAATAAAGTATTGAGCCAGCCAGGAGTCGAACCTAGAATCTTCTGATCCGTAGTCAGACACGTTATCCATTGCACCACTGGCCCCACGTCTAAACTGAAGTCAGGTCACAGCTAGAACAGTGTACACAGTCATGGCGTCTGTCAACAAAAAGTTCCTTGGTTTTCTGTTTCAGATGCATATCTTCATTTGATCCTCCTGTTGTTGCATGAATTTTACTGCAGAGCAAGAAATGCAGCCATGAAGTGTATTCAACGTTTAAAAAGCCTTGTATAATTTTAATCTACATAACAAGTCACATTTCCTGTTGCTTAGGGAATATTGTTGTGTTGTGAGAAACTGCTGCATCTGTTGTTACACAAGTGGGTACCTAAAGAAAATATATTCTTTCCCATACCGGGAGTTGAACCTGGCCAGAGATGTTGGGGAATGTCCAGATGAAATCTGTCTAAAATGTGTTTGAAGTGAGAACAGCCAGAAGCACTGAAAGGTATACAGTATCATTCCCAGCTTGATTTCAGTCGATTAAACAAAGTATTGAGCCAGCCAGGAGTCGAACCTAGAATCTTCTTATCCGTATTCAGACACGTTATCCATTGCAACACTGGCCCCACGTCTAAGCTGAAGTCAGGTCACAGCTAGACCAATGTACACAGTCATAGCGTCTGTCAAAAACAAGGTTCCTTGGTTTTCGGTTTCAGATGCATATGTTAATTTGATCCTCCTGTTGTTGCATGAATTTTACTGTAGAGCAAGAAATGCAGCCATGAAGTGTATTCAAACGTTTAAAAAGCCTTGTATAATTTGAATCTACATGACTCTTCCTGTTGCTGAGAGAATATTGTTGTGTTGTGAGAAACTGCTGCATCTGTTGTTACACAAGTGCGTACCACATGAAAAGATATTCTTTCCCATACCGGGAGTTGAACCCGGGGCACCTGGGTGAAAAGCAGGAATCCTAACTGCTAGACCATATGGGAAGAAACATACTTAAAATACACATCACAGACAAATCTTTAAATGTTGACATTATGCCTGTTGGATTTAAAAGCTACATCTTTTTTTCTCAGAGATGTTGGGGAATGTCCAGATGAAATCCGTCTAAAATGTGTTTGAAGTGAGAACAGCCAGAAGCACTGAAAGGTATACAGTATCATTTCCAGCTTGATTTAAGTCAATTAAATAAAGTATTGAGCCAGCCAGGAGTCGAACCTAGAATCTTCTGATCCATAGTCAGACACGTTATCCATTGCGCCACTGGCCCCACGTCTAAGCTGAAGTCAGGTCACAGCTAGACAAGTGTACACAGTCATAGCGTCTCTCAACAACAAGGTTCCTTGGTTTTCTGTTTCAGATGCATATCTTAATTTGATCCTCCTGTTGTTGCATGAATTTTACTGCAGAACAAGAAATCCAGCCATGAAGTTTATTCAACGTTTAAAAAACGTTATATAATATGAATCTACATAACATGTCACATTTCCTGTTGCTGAGTGAATATTGTTGTGTTGTGTGAAAGTACTGCATCTGTTGTTACACAAGTGCGTACCTAATGACAAGTTATTCTTTCCCATACCGGGAGTTGAACACGGGCCACCTGGGTGAAAATCAGGAATCCTAAACGCTAGACCATATGGGAAGACACATACTTAAAATACACATCACAGACAAATCTTTAAATGTTGACATTATGCCTGTTTGATTTAAAAGCTACATCTTTTTTTAATACAGTATCATTCCCTGCTTGATTTCAGTCAATTAAACAAAGTATTGAGACAGCCAGGAGTTGAACCTAGAATATTCTGATCCGTAGTCAGACACGTTATCCATTGCGCCAGTGGCACCACGGCTAAGCTGAAGTCAGGTCACAGCTAGACCAGTGTACACAGTCATAGCGTTTCTCAACAACAAGGTTCCTTGGTTTTCTGTTTAAGATGCATATGTTAATTTGATCCTCCTGTTGTTGCATGAATTTTACTGCAGAGCAAGAAATGCAGCCATGAAGTGTATTCAACGTTTAAAAATAATTGTATAATATGAATCTACATAACAAGTCACATTTCCTGTTGCTGAGGGAATATTGTTGTGTTGTGTGAAAACTGCATCTGTTGTTGCACACGTGGGTACCTAACGAAAATATATTCTTTCCGATATCGGGACTTGAACCCGGGACACCTGGGTGAAAACCAGGAATCATAAGCCCTAGACCATATGGGAAGATAAATACTTAAAATACACATCACAGACAAATCTTTAAATGTTGACATCATGCCTGTTGGATTTAAAAGCTACATCTTTTTTCTCAGAGATGTTGGGGAATGTCCAGATGAAATCCGTGTAAAATGTGTTTGAAGTGAGAACAGCCGGAAGCACTGAAAATACAGTATCATTCACAGCTTGATTTCAGTCAATTAAACAAAATATTGAGCAAGCCAGGAGTCGAACCTAGAATCTTCTGATCTGTAGTCAGACACGTTATCCATTGTGCCACTGGCCCCACATCTAAAATGAAGTCAGGTCACAGCTAGACCAGTGTACACAGTCATAGCGTCTGTCAACAAAAAGGTTCCTTGGTTTTCTGTTTCAGATGCATATCTTAATTTGATCCTCCTGTTGTTGCATGAATTTTACTGCAGAGCAAGAAATGCAGCCATGAAGTGTATTCAACGTTTTAAAAAACTTATATAATTTGAATCTACATAACATGTCACATTTCCTGTTGATGAGGGAATATTGTTGTGTTGTGTGAAACTGCTGCATCTGTTGTTACACAAGTGGGTACCTAACGAAAAGATATTCTTTCCCATACCGGGAGTCAAACCCGGGCCACCTGGGTGAAAACCAGGAATCCTAACTCTTAGACCATATGGGAAGACATATACTTAAAATACACATCACAGACAAATCTTTAAATGTTGACATTATGCCTGTTGGATTCAAAAACTACATCTTTTTTCTCAGAGATGTTGGGGAATGTCCAGATGAAATCCGTCTAAAATGTGTTTGAAGTGAGAACAGCCAGAAGCACTGAAAGTTATACAGTATCATTCCCAGCTTGATTTCAGTCAATTAAACAAAGTATTGACCAAGCCAGGAGTCGAACCTAGAATCTTCTGATCCGTAGTCAGACACGTTATCCATTGCGCCACTGGCCCCACGTCTAAGCTGAAGTCAGGTCACAGCTAGACCAGTGTACACAGTCTTGGCGTCTGTCAACAACAAGGTTCCTCGGTTTTCTGTTTCAGATGCATATCTTAATTTGATCCTCCTGTTGTTGCATGAATTTTACTGCAGAGCAAGAAATGCAGCCATGAAGTGTATTCAACGTTTAAAAAGCTTTGTATAATTTGAATCTACATAATAAGTCACATTTCCTGTTGCTGAGGGAATATTGTTGTGTTGTGAGAAACTGCTGCATCTGTTGTTACACAAGTGGGTACCTAACGACAATATATTCTTTCTCATAAAGGGAATTGAAACCTGGCCACCTGGGTGAAAACCAGGAATCCTTACCGCTAGACCATATGGGAAGAAACATACTTAAAATACACATCACAGTCAAATCTTTAAATGTTGACATTATGCCTGTTTGATTTAAAAGCTACATCTTTTTTTAATACAGTATCATTCCCTGCTTGATTTCAGTCAATTAAACAAAGTATTGAGACAGCCAGGAGTTGAACCTAGAATCTTCTGATCCGTAGTCAGACACGTTATCCATTGCGCCAACGTTTAAAAAAACGTATATAATTTGAATCTACATAACATGTCACATTTCCTGTTGATGAGGGAATATTGTTGTGTTGTGTGAAACTGCTGCATCTGTTGTTACACAAGTGGGTACCTAACGAAAAGATATTCTTTCCCATACCGGGAGTCAAACCCAGGCCACCTGGGTGAAAACCAGGAATCCTAACTCTTAGACCATATGGGAAGACATATACTTAAAATACACATCACAGACAAATCTTTAAATGTTGACATTATGCCTGTTGGATTCAAAAACTACATCTTTCTTATCAGAGATGTTGGGGAATGTCCAGATGAAATCCGTCTAAAATGTGTTTGAAGTGAGAACAGCCAGAAGCACTGAAAGTTATACAGTATCATTCCCAGCTTGATTTCAGTCAATTAAATAAAGTATTGAGCCAGCCAGGAGTCGAACCTAGAATCTTCTGATCCGTAGTCAGACACGTTATCCATTGCGCCAACGTTTAAAAAAACGTATATAATTTGAATCTACATAACATGTCACATTTCCTGTTGATGAGGGAATATTGTTGTGTTGTGTGAAACTGCTGCATCTGTTGTTACACAAGTGGGTACCTAACGAAAAGATATTCTTTCCCATACCGGGAGTCGAACCCAGGCCACCTGGGTGAAAACCAGGAATCCTAACTCTTAGACCATATGGGAAGACATATACTTAAAATACACATCACAGACAAATCTTTAAATGTTGACATTATGCCTGTTGGATTCAAAAACTACATCTTTCTTATCAGAGATGTTGGGGAATGTCCAGATGAAATCCGTCTAAAATGTGTTTGAAGTGAGAACAGCCAGAAGCACTGAAAGTTATACAGTATCATTCCCAGCTTGATTTCAGTCAATTAAATAAAGTATTGAGCCAGCCAGGAGTCAAACCTAGAATCTTCTGATCCGTAGTCAGACACGTTATCCATTGCGCCACTGGCCCCACGTCT